>NW_006922243.1:987162-1007242 GCF_000298275.1 Orycteropus afer afer
CTCCTCGGAAGGAAGGTTGGGCATTCCTACTTCCGTAGTGATACTGCCTCGGAAACCCAAGGAGGGGTCGCTATGAGTCGGGGCCAACTCGACGGCACATAACAATAACAACAACAACAATGGCTGATTAAAAGAGCTCTGGAGGCATAGTGCCTATAGCATATGACTGCTAACCAGAAGGTTGGTGGTTCAATCCCACCAGCCACTCCACAGAAGGAAGACTGGGTATTCTACTTTTGTAAAGATTTACTGCCTCAGAAACCCAGAGGGGATCGCTATGAATCAGAATAGACTTGATGGCAGTGAGTTTGTTTTTTTTAATGGCTGATTATCACTAACACTTCTTTGTGTGTTTATTGGCCACTTGAATATCTTTTTTTTTTTTTAATGTGTCTCTTCATAGCTTCTGCTCATTTTTCAACTGGATTGTTTGTCTTTTTGATATTGCGGTGTTGGAGTTTTCTATAAATTTTACAGATAAGTCCTCTGTCAGATATGTTGTTGCCAAATATTTTTCCCAAAGCTGTAGGTTGTCATTTCACTCTTTTGTAGAATTTTTTTAAATTTTATTGTTATTTGGATTAAAGTTTACAGAGCAAATTCATCTTCCATAAAACAATTTACATACACTTTGTCTCATGACATTGCCTGCTATCTCCCACAATGCGACAGCTCTCTTCCCACAGCCACATCTTTCCTGTGTCCTTCCCTTCCATGCACCTTTGCCCCCTGAGCTATCTTCCTAAAGAATGCTAATGGAATCTGGATCAGGATTCCAGTGAATGTAAAGATTGCTTTGGGTAGTATTGACATTTTCACAATGTTCATTCTTCCTATCCATGAGCATGGTACTTTCTTCCATTTCTGTAGATCTCTTATACTTTCTTTGTATAGGATTTTTATGTCCCTGGTAAATTTTATTCCAATGCATTTTATCTCTTTGGTAGCTAATATAAATGGTACTGATTTCCTTATCTCCTTTTTCAGCATTCCCTTTGCTGGTGTAGAAGAATCCAACTAATTTTTGTACGTTTATCTTTCATCTTGCCACCATGATAAATCTTTAAATTAGTTCCAGTAGTTTTCTTGGGAGTCTCTTGGGTTTTTTATGTATAGGATAATATCACCTCCAAAAATGCATAATTTTACTGATTCCTAACCTATTTGGATGCCTTTTATTTCCCTTTCTTGGCTTACTGCCCTGGCTAGGATTTCTAATACAATGCTGAATGAAAGGAAGTGGTGATAAAGGGCATTCTTGCCTGGTTCCCATTTCTTACAGGGGATGGTATCTGTCTCTCTCCATTGAGAATAATGTTGGTTTTGCATACATGCCCTTTATTATATTTAAGAATTATCCTTTTATCCCTATTTTGCTGAGAATTTTTTTTTTTTTTTAATCAGGAATGGGTGTTGGGTTTTATCAAATACTGTTGCTGCATCTACTGATATGATCATGTTGTTCTTTTCCTTCATTTCATTATATGATAGATTATGTTGATTGTTTTTCTAATGCTGAGCCATCCTTGCATGGCTGGTATGAATCTCATTTGCTCAGGATGTATTATTTTCTTGATATATTGTTGAATTCCATTGGCTAGAATTTTGTTGAACATTTTTCCATCTTCATTCATGAGGGATAATGGTCTGTAGTCTTTCTTTTCAGTGGTTTCTTTGCCTGGTTTTGGTTTTAAGAATTGTGTTTGCTTCATAGATTGAATTCAAGATGATTCCATCCTGTTTTATGTTCTGGATTAGCCTGGGTAGAACTGGTGTCAAGTCACCACTGAATGTTTCCCAGAATTCTCCAGTGAAACAGTCTGTGCCAGAACTTCTTCCCCCACCCCTTTTAGTAGCCTTTTTTTTTTTTTTTTAATATCCTGTTTATTTCTTTTGTTATGTTGTTGTTACATGCCGTTGAGTCGTCTCCAACTCATAGCAACCCTACTCACAATAGAACAAAACATTGCCTGCTCCTTACCAGTTCCATGATCCTTCCTATTCATGAACCCATCGCTGCATCCACTATGTCAATCCATCTCATTGAGGGCCCTTCCCTCTTTCGTTGACCCTCCACCTTACCAAGCATGGCAGCCTTCTCCAAGGAATGGTCCCTTCTAACAACATTACCAAAGCAGGTGAGACAAAGTTTGGCTATTCTTGTTTCCAAGGAGCATTCCGGGTGTACTTCTTCCAGGACAGATTTGTTAGTTTTTTAGCAGTCCATGGTACTTTCTGCATTCTTTGCCAGCACCACAACTCAAAAGCATCAATTCTTCTTCAGTCCTCCTTATTCATTATCCAGTTCTCACATGTATATGAAGCGACTAAAAATACCATGGGCTTGTGTCAGGCGCATCTTAGTCCTCAAGGAGACATCTTTGCTCTTCAGGCCTTGAAAAAGATCCTTTGCAGGCAATTTATCCAGTGCTATATGTCATATGATGTTCTGACTGCTGCTTCCATTGGTGTCAATTGTAGAACCAAGTAATGTGAAGTCTCTGACACCTTCAATCTTTTCTCCATTTATCACGATGCTGCTTATAGGTCCAGTTGTGAGGATTTTTGTTTTCCTTATGTTGAGATGTAATGATGTAATCCATACTGCAGACTGTTTCAATCTTCATCAGTAAATGCTTCAAGACATCCTCACTTTCAGCAAGCAAAGTTGTGTCGTCAGCATATCGTAAGTTGTTAATGATTCTTCCTCCAATTCTGATGCCATGTTCTTCTTCATATAGTCCAGATTCTTGGATTATTTGCTCAGCATACAGATTAAGTATGGTGAAAGGATACAACCCTGATGCACGCCATTCCTGATTTTAAACGACGCAGTGTCCCCTTGTTCTGTTTGAATGCCAGCCTCTTGGTCTATGTACAGGTTCCTCATGAGTATAATTAAGTGTTCTGGAATTCCCTTCTTCTCAATGTTGCCAATAATTTGTTAGGATTCACACAATCAAATTATTTTGCATAGTCAATAAAACACAAGTAAACATTTTTCTGGTATTCGCTGCTTTGAGCCAAGATCCATCTTACATCAGCAATGATATCGCTCATTCCACATCCTGTTCTGAATCCAGTTTGCATTTCTGGAAGCTGTCAATATACTGCTGCAACCATTATTGAATTATCTTCAGTAAGATTTGACTTGCATGTGATATTAATAATATTGTTTGATAATTTCCACATTTTGTGGGATTACCTTTCTTTGGAAAGGATAAAAATATGGATCTCTTCCAGTTAGTTGTCCAGATAGCTGTCTTCCAAATCTCTTGGCTTAGCTGAGTGAGTGCCTCCAGTGGGGCATCCATTTGTTGAAACATCTCAATGGGTATTCCATCAACACCTGGAGCCTTGTTCTTTGCCAACTCCTTCAGTGAGGCTTCACCTTCTTCCTTCAATACCACTGGTTCTTGGTCATATGCCACCTCTTGAAATGGATGAACATCAACCGGTTCTTTTTTGTACAGTGACTCTGTGTATTTCTTCCATCTTTCTTCGATGCTTCCTGAATCATTCAATATTTTGCCCATAGAATCTCAATATTGCAACTTGAGGCCTAATTTTTTTCCTCAGTTCTTTCAGCTTAAGAAATTCTGAGCACATTCTTCCCTTTTGGCTTTCTAACTCCAGGTCTTTGCATATTTCATTATAATAACTGGCTTTGTCTGCTCAAGCTGCTCTTTGAAATCTGCTGTGCAGCTATTTTATCTTGTCATTTCTTCCATTTGCATTAGCTAGTCTCTGCTCAAGCGCAAGTTTCAGAGTCTCTTCTGACATCCATTTTGGTCTTTTCTTCCTTTGTTTATTTTAAACAAACTTTTGCTTTTTTCATGTTCTTGATGTCATCCCACAATTCTTCTGGTTTTCGGTCATTGGTGTTCAATGCATCAAATCTATTCTTTAGATGGTCTCTAAATTCAGGAGGGATATATTCAAGGTCATATTTTGGCTCTCGTGGACATGTTTTGATTGTCTTCAACTTCAAGTTGAACTTGATATGAGCAGTTGATGGTCTGTTCCACCATCAGCTCCTGGCCTTGTTTTGGCTGAAGATGTTATATTAAGCTTTTGCATCACCTCTTGCCACAGATGTAGTCAATCTAATTCTTGTGTACTCTATCTGATGGAAGTCCACATGCATAGCAGCTGTTTGTGTTATTGAGAAAAGGTATTTGCAATGAATAATTTGCTGGTCTTGCAAAATTCTATCATGCGATGTCCACCATTATTTCTGTCACCAAGGCCAAATTTTCCAACTACTGGTGATTCTTTGTTTCCAACTTTTGCATTCCAGTCAGTAGTGATAATTAACACGTCCTGATTGCATGTTCAGTCAATTTCAGAGTGCAGTTGATAAAAACCTTCAATTTCCCCATCTTTGGCTTTTGTGCTTGATGCGTAAATTTGAATAGCAGTAGTATTAACTGGTCTTCCTAGTAGGCATATGGATATTATCCTGTCAGTGACAGCATTTACTTCAGGACAGCTCTTGAAACATCCTTTGTGATGATGAATACCATGTCATTCCTCTTCATATTGTCATTCCGGGCATAGTAGATCATATGGTTGTCTGATTAAATATGGCCAAAACCTGTCCATTTCAGCTCACTAATTCCTAGGATATCAATCTTTATGAGTTCCATTTCATTTTTGACAATGTCCAATTTTGTTAGATTCATACTTTGTACATTCCATGTTTCAATTATTAATGGATGTTCGCAGCTGTTTCTTCTCAGTGTGAGTCATGCCACATCAAGAAATAAAGCTTTACTTTATCCATATTATTAAGGTTGGTTCTACTCTGATGAGGCAGCTCTTTCCAAGTAGTATTTTGAGTACCTTCTGATCTAAGGGGCTCCTCTTCCTGCACTGTATCAGACAATGTTTCCAGGCTATTCCTAAAGTTGTCCAGTGATGTATCAGACAGTGTTTCTCTGTTATTCATAAGGTTTTCCGTCAGCAATTCTTTCAGAAGTGGATGGCCTCACCTCTTCCTTCTTTCTACTCTGCCTCATTCTGTAAGCTGCATTGAAACTGTTCAGAATCTGTAACCTTGCTGGCATCTGACACAGTGGTAGTACAGCCTTAAGGCTCATAGCAATGTGCAAGCCACCACAGGATGACAAACTGACAGACAAGTTCATGTCCCTTAGCTGCTTGAAACCTCTTCGCCCTCCCCTTACCTGGATCCTGCTGCCTTGTTGTCCCCAGCTTTCCCTCCTTCCTGCCTTTGGGTGGGCTCTGTCTGTCTCCCTTTACCTGGGTCCTGCCATCTTGTTCTTCCATCCTTCCCTCCTTCCTGTCTTTTGGGTGAGGCCTGTCTCCCTCCCTTTACCTGAATCCTGCCACCTTGTCATCCCTAGCTTTTCCTCCTTCCTGTCTTTTGGGTGGGGCCTATATTCCTCCCCTTACCTGGATTCTGTTATGGGTCTGTTCAAAATTTCTAACTTCGTCTGTGTTAGTTTAGGTAAGTACGGGGTTTCTAGCAATCTGTCCATTCTTTCTAGGTTTTCAAATTTGTTGGAATAAAGTTCTTCATAGCATCAGGATATTATTGTTTTATCTTTATCTGGAAATGGCCTAATTTCACCATCATATTCGAGGGACAATTTTGCTGGGTATATAATTCTTGGCAATTTTTTTCTTTCAGGGTTTTATGTATGTCATCCCATTGCCTTCTTGCCTACATAGTTTCTGTCATGAAATCATAGTCTTATTGGTTGCCCTTTGAAGGTAACTTTTCATTTTTCCTGTGTTTCTTTCAGGATTCTATCTTTGTCTTTGGTTTTGTGAGTTTGATTATGATATGCCTTGGTGAATTTATTTTTCTTTCTATCTCTTCTAGGGTTCACTGAAATTCTTGAATGCACATCTTATGTTACGTTATATTAGGGAAGTTCTCTTCCAATAACAATTTTCCCTGTAGGTTTTGTCTCTTCCTATTCTGGAATTATGATCACATGTAAATTATTCCTCTTGATGGTGTCCCTCATGAATCTTAGGCTTTCTTCATTTTATTTTGATCTTTTTTCTGATTGATCCTTAACAATATGGAGGATTTTGTCTTCAATCTCACTTGTTCTGTCTTCCATTGATTCAGTTCTACTCTTGTCCATTCAATGTGTTATCTATTTTTGAAATGTTAGTATTAATCTTGATTTCTATCTGTTGTTTTTGTATCATTTCTAATTTTTTGTTTATATCGTTTGTTCTTGTATTGTTTTCCCAAATTCTTCTACTGTGCTTTCCTTAATTTTGTTGGTTTGTGTACACAGATCTCTGTTAGTTGTTCATGGAGAGCAGTTGAAGGCAAGTTGGGCTGGTATTGACCTTTTTCTATTGTTAGTAAGTTGCTGCAGAATCAAGTGGTGGCTTTTATTCAGTGGGTAGGGCTGCAGGAGTTGCGGGTATGGTTGGGTACTTTGGGCATGTTTGTTGTCTCCCACATGGTTAAACAAAAAAACAAAAAACCCCTACAGAACAAAAACCAAACCACATATATAAACAAATAAGGAAAGAAAAGGTGATAAAATTTTTTTCAAAAAAGACAAAAGAAGGACAGGGAAACAACCTCTTAATACCTTTATACCTGTCAACCTCCAGTGCCACTGTCTGTGCTGTCCCCTCTGCAAGCAGAGTCTATTCTCAAGTTGGTGTTCCAATTAAGAATGTAGTCCTTTCCAAGACTGTTGCCTGGATTAGAACACCATAGCCAACAGTCCGCAGCTCTGTTTGCCTCCTTATTCACTATTTTCACACCAGTTCTTCTACTAGTTGGTATTTAATCTAGTTCTTTAACCCTCCCTTCAAAGCTCAGGGTTCCAAGATTATATTCTGTATCTTTTTTCAATTGGTTTCTCAATTCTTTGTTGTACAGTGTCTGTGTAGCTTGCCTACCTTTTGCATCATCTTGTCAAAAGTCTTATTCCTTTACTTGGCTCAATCCCTTTCTGCAAAATTTTCAAGCATCAAGAGAGGCATGCCTCAAGGCATGACAGAAGGGAGACTGTCCTGATCAAAGAACTGTATCCTGAGCATTCTTGAGCCTACTTTTCAACCCATTACTTCTCTAATAAACCTGAAAATCATGAGCATTGTCTGTGTGGACACTGCAATGAATTATCAAACTCAGAAGAGAAACAGAGAGTGCCATGGGAGGGCAGTTGGTGTCAGAACTGGTAAAAAAGTTGGAGGGTGGCAGCCTTTGGCCTCACAAGAATAAGTCTTCAGCTATTGATGGTGACTCTGTTTCTCCCTTGTGAGGTTGGAGGAGGTCTGATGATGCTGCCCCATGTCCTTTTTGCAACTGCCTATATCCTATGGTGAGAAAAATTCCTCATATCTTAAAGACCAGAGATAAATTTTCAACTTGGAGCCAAACACCAGCTGAAGTTAGGCTCCTATCCCTCCAGGAAACTGAGAGACAGAAGTGCCATTTTCTTTAATTGATTACATTTAAGAGACGGCTTCCAGGTCTTTGAGGAAACATCCCTAAGTTGTTAAACTGGCAAATGGTATACAGCCTTTAAAAGGATTTATATACATTTCAAAGAGGTAGAAAAAGAACTTACAAGTTTTCTAAAGTAAATGCTTCAAGAACAGGCAAAGGGGAATGTTTCTTTTTTGTTCACTATTGAGAATTAAAAAGTCTGTCTTTTTTCTAATCTTTATTTAGTCATTATACAGCATTTCTGTGAATGACTTTGAAAGCAGTGTGAGTAGTGATTTTGGGTTTAAAAAACAATTTTAGCAAGCAGGCAAATTCATAAACTAGCAAATAATGAAAACTGCCTCTATGTGTTTCCAAGATCATAAAAGGAAAAAAAAAAAAAAGGCCAAAAGAATGAAATCAGTCAAAGGAAAGCTATAATGGTAACAAAACAGATGCTTCACAAGTTCATACTTACTTCCAAGCCCCTAGACCCGCCTGCCAACCATCAGCAAACATGAGTGCCAAATTCAACACCTTCATGATGGCTTCTTTCACAAAGCTAACCTGAAAAATTAAAATCATGGATATAATATGGGGTAAGTATTTTGGACAGTGACATCAACACTTTTTACTTTTACCTAATTTAAATGAATCATAGAAAAAGATCACCAGGTCAATGGATACTTTCTACGAATAAGGCAAGACGCTAGGCTCTAAAGGAAATCTTAAGTAATCTGGCACCATTGACTGCACCTACAATATTGGCATTATTATCAGTACAGTCTAACCAATTGAGCAAGCTACCATTTCTTGGGACAAGCATTTAAATTCAGCAATGAAACAAGTCAAGCAATTCCAATGGATGTAATATTTAATTCCATATATTCGCATTAAGCTAGACATGCTTTCTGACTAAAGCATTTTACTCCACAACTGCAAGTAAGATTTTCTAATTGAATCCAAATATAATGCAGAATGAGTGCAGAGGAAATGGAGACTGCTGTAACACAGTTCTCATCTGTGTTTCCTAAATATAATTTCCAGTATCGTGGCAAAGATTTGTAATAAAATATGAGGTGCTCACTCCTTAAAGAACATTCTGAAGAACAGAAGCTTAATAATTACAAAATTTCAAAGCAAATAAACATCATTTCCCACTTCATTAGCCAACTTTCCACAGACATATCATTTACCTTTTCCCTTAGCAGACATCGATCATGGATGGTGGACAAATATCTATAGTGAATTTTAATCAATTGATCTAAATCTTTGGCTTCCTCGACTTGATGTTGAAACTCCAGTCCTGTACTGTGAAGAATCTTTCAAAATAAAGAGGAAAAATTTAATCAGCAGATTTCTTCTCTGGGGATTTATGTGCTGCATAAAGAACTTTTAATCCATTTCTTCTATTCCTCTCATATTCTTCCCTCAACTGTTGAAAGTACCACTCTTTAAGGCTGACCTTGGTGTGCTTACCTTATAATTATGTTGGGGATCAATCTATTAGGACATACATTTGCACAAGTGAATGAATACTTCCTTAAGGTGTGTGCGTAAGGGCTTAGTAAATTGAAGTATAGATAAGGAAGGGTTAAAATAGGTTACTAAACTGAACTATATATAAAACACATGGAGGAGTGTGATTTTTTTTTTAAACTCTAGTAAATTTGTCATAAATGTTAAGTATTATTCTTATAATACACATAATTGAGTTGATGTTTTTATAAATTCCACTTTTCACATACAAATCTTTCTTTAAAAGAAGTATGATGGATTTCAAACAGAAAACTAAAAGCCAACAAAGAAAAAACTTAAAGCCCTACCATTTACTCTTAACACCAAAGGGAGATGACCATCACTGCACTATGGGAGCAGGGATCACCTCTGTTGCCTTCACCACATCAAAAACACAGGCTTCTAATTAATGTTCACTTCATCCAAATAAGATGACTTAAAATTTTTAAAACTCCACAAATTAGATTTTTTAAGAAATAAAATATAAACTGCAAATGAATATTGTCCTCTAATAATGCTTTTATTTGTTTAAATATTTGAACTCTTTAAGAACTTCTTCTAGAACTGGTTATAGGATGTATAAGAAAAGTAGTTTCATTTACTTTGTAGTTATTCCTCATTTTTAAGAAAAGCAAAAGTTGTAATTTGGCTGCATCTTCCTTCTTCTTTATATACCACACTAGCCAGAGAGATTTTGACCATTCCTAAAAATAGAAGTCATTTTCACTGCTGAAGAAATTTAAAGGATTCAAGAGAATATACAAGTTCTGAAGGTAACTCCAAAGATAAGCCCAAATTGTACCCACTCACAGGTGAAACTTCACAAGAGGACAATGGTCATCTGGATATACATGCTTTGGTATATTTAAAAAAACATTCCCCCCATGTCATGTTACTTTGTCATCAAATTTTTCATGTCTTATCTTCACATTTACATTTGGTGAGATTCTCTGTATTTATAACTATATTTACAGGTTAATTACCTATGATTAACTTACATAAGGCAACAAAACCAAGGCAGTGGACAGATACAAACCCTGGTCATGATGTAGTTGTGTAAGCTGTTCACAAAATGCATGAGCTTCACTCTTAAGAGGAACATCCGATGAATCTGTTGTCTTATTGATTCCCTTTGTGGTCCAAATTGAGCATTTACTTCTTGTTCATGTAAAAGTTTTTCTTTAAGTTGTGGTTTTTCAGTAGTACTAACCAATTCTATAAAAGATGGGAAAAGCATCTACTAAGACACCAATGGAAGTAGTTACTGACACTGCTAAGAGTACTTTGAAAAAGGCAGATCGGGGATCCCTATGTCACTATTTGTGAAAGGTTTAAAGTTTCTCATATCATCTTTATTATCACTGCCATGAAAGATGTAAATGCTAAGTCCCATTAACTTGTCATTACAAAATTCTGCAGAACCTAAGAAGAACATTTATTGTGGTTAAATTCTTTAAAACGTTATTGAACTTCAAACTAATTGTACATACAATTTCTAGGCATTTCATTTGGAGACATTAATTCTAACATATGTAAAACTATAAATACATCTCATGTTGGCATTTGTTTACACATAAAAATGATGTAAGAGTACCAAACTCTTTTTGGTAATTATAAAATTATGATTTTTATCTTGAAAAAATACTTACTACCAAATAGTAACACATCCAGACTATATTTTGCCCACTTTATTTGCAGTAAAAGAAGGAACACCTGATTATAAATTTTTTGACATTCCAAACTTATAACAATGTCCACAGGCCATGGGACCTATGAAAACAAAACAACAAAAAATAAAAACCAGAAAATGAGAACAGAAGGTAACCTGTAACTTGCATGTTATAATTTTAATAGAAAACATTATTCTTATAATTCAGCACATACCTTGTAGCTTAGGGTCAGACCATCTAACATATGAACAGGGAGTTTCTTCTTAGATGTGTCAACATTTTCAAAAGATATAGCTAGACTAAATAAAGAAATTTTAGATTTAGCCTGCGAAAGTATTATGTTCTTATAAAAAATTACTCTTACAAAACTAGCATTTTAACATTTTATTTACATAATACTCCAAAAACAGTGTCATTTCATAAAATGAATGCAAATCTTCTCATAAATGTATATGTATTAGAGTACATTACAAAATAGGAATTTGGTTATATAAATAAGGAATACATTTTTTAAATAGTGGGCTTAGCTATAAAAGAGAAGAGATACTTAACAAGTAATAATTAGGAAAAAAGTTAAAGTCAGGGGAGAAGATATAATAGTAATAGGCTGGTACCTTAATTCTGGTAAAAATCAGATGAAAGGCTCAGTACTTTGCTCAGTTTCAAGAGGGAGACTTGTTCTTCCCACCCTGGAGAGGACTGAGAAGAGCGAGTTGCCAGAATGGCCTCTTCTATGGACAGAGTGTAAAACACACTAGTCTCCTGAAAGCCCTCTCATATTAGGAAGGGGAGGCCTGATTAAACTGGGAATGGGGGACTGCCTCTAAAGCAAAGAAATTGTATACTACGTTATCCATTTATGCCTCACACTGGTTTGAATGGGATTCTCAAGAGAAAGAAAGAACAAATAGAGTACTTGGAAATGTAGATGTGTCCTGCAGAAAGGACAAGGAGGCCACATGTTCTGACCTCCTCTAATCCCACAAGAGGAAGACAGAATCACCATCAATAGCCCAAGCCCTATTCCTGTGAGGCCAACCGTTCCTCTCAAAGCACCCACCACGTCTCTCCTGGGTTCAATAATTCGCTGCAGTGGCCACACAGAACTCAGAGATTATGGGGTTTACTAGGGAAGCACCAGGCTACAATTCAAATTCTGGAAAAACGCTCAGTCTCTCTCCTAGCCCACAGTCTCTCAGCCAAGTCTCTCACAGTCTCTCCCCCAACAGTGCATGTCCCTTGGTGTCTTACTCAGCAATGCATGTCTCTTGCATCTCTTTCCCAGGAGCACATGTCTCTTTCAGGAGTGCGTGTCTCTTTCAGCAGCACTTCTTCCTCAACCAGCAGTCAGAGAGAGTTCTGCCTCTAGGAGGCCTCCTTTTGAGCCTGGCAGAATGGCCAAACTAGCCGATCATAGCATCAGAAGTCTCAGGATCTGAGAGAGAGCGGGAACCTTCCAGAACATTGTTTTGTGCCACTCCCAACAGAAATACTCCAGGTGGACAACTTTAGCAATCAGAAGCTCCTCAGTTGCTCATAGCAAACCCCACCTTGGAGTTTACAAAGACTTATGGGTAGAAAAGCCACACTAAGTAATTTACTACACTGCAGGACCATACAGGTGTTTAGGTCCCATCAGTGGTGATGCCTGAATGCACACTATGAAAGATTTAAAATACACAGCAGGGGTGGGAAGTTAGCCTTCAAAACAGAGGTAAACAGCAACATGTGAATAATTATGGAGCCAACTTCTTTCACGTCACAGACACTAGCCAGAATTATTTTAGCTTATAAAAGGCTGTTACATCTGAATTCACTAAATACTTAACAGGCACCTACTAAATATTTTAATTACTTTATTAAAATTATTTTAATTACTTGTCAAGCACTTAGCAATACCATGCTAAGCATGGTGATACTCAGATGATCCTTCTCCCTTTAGGAGCTAATAGCTCAATGTCAATACATGGGCTTAGCCTCCTGCCATAAAAGAGGGGGGCAGTGTGCAAATGATGTAGAGAGTTGGGTGGGTACTGCACCAAGCAGGACTGGACTGAGCTTTGTGCCAGGGTAGGACACAGCTGGCCCACAAGAATTGCGGAGCACTGTAGCTGGAAGAGTCATATACCTGAGGGCTCTGAAGGGAGAAAAGGGCAAAGCCCTTGGGGAAACCAGAAAACGTTCCAAATTTCTGAAATATGGAGTATAGTTAGGAGAAAAAACATTATGAATATGTCTGTGTATGTGTGTAAGAAATGTGGCTGGCAGATGGAGCTAGACAGTAAAAAGCATTCTACTCTGTGAAAAGCTGCTTGGCTTATCTATTATGAGGAGTCACTGAGGCATCTGAGTGACATGGATGGTGGGATGTATATGGACTGTACATGGAATAGTAGCATGTAATTTGTGTTTTATGAAGATCATCCTGGTGGCAGTGTGAGAGGCCAAGTGGAAGGCAACAAGCTGACAGACAAAAAGACCAGTTTAGAAGATTATGAAATAGACTGTATCTGAGATGAGCTCTTGAGAGAGACGCAGAGGTAAGGAGGAAGTATTAGCTAGGAGGAGAAAAGACAGAACTTGGCAACCAGTTATGTGTGGGAGCCAAAATGGAGGACGGTATCTACAGTGATGCCCTAGACAAATAGTAGTGTCAACCAAGAAAAGAAACAGAGGATGAGAAAATGACAAGTTCTATTTGGACACACGGTGTCAAAAATACAGCCATGATACACCATATCAATAAAAGAAGGAACCATATGATCATCTCTGTGGATGCAGAAAAAGCATCTGATAAAACCTGAAACCCTTTCTTCACAAAAATCCTAAAAAAGACTGGAACAGAAGGGAAGTTCCTCAGTATGTCTCAGGGCATATACGAAAAGCTAACAGCCAACATTATACTTAATGGAGAAAGACAGAAAGCTTATTCCCAAAGAATCTGGAGCAAATAGAGGAATTTAGCAAAGTTTCAGGCTACAAGGTCAACAAACAAAAACAGGTTTCTATACACCAGTAAGGGAGCTCTGGTGGCATAATGCCTAAGGCACTGGCTGCTAACCACAAGGCTGGCGGTTAAAACCCACCAGCCACTCCTTGGAAGGAAGGTTGGGCAATCTACTTCCATAGTGATACTGCCTCGGAAACCCAAGGAGGAGGTGTTGCTATGAGTTGGATCCGACTCAACTGCAGTGAGTTTGGTTTTTTTCATACACCAATAATGAGAAATCTGAGAAAGAATTAGGAAAACAATTCCATCTACAATAGCACGTAAGAGAATAAAATACCTAGGAATAAATCTAACCAGAGACTTTATTATGAATGGCTTATACAATGAAAACTCTGACATACTGCTGAAGGAGATTAAAAAAGACTTAAATAAATGGAAAGATGTTCCTTGTTTGTGGATTAGACAATTTAATATTGTTAAAATGTCAATACTACACGAAATGATCTACAGATTCAATGTAATCCTGAACAAAATTTTAACAATCATCTCTACAGAAACAGAAAAACCAATTCTCAACTTTATATGGAATGGCAAGTAGTCCCAAATACCTACAGCAATGTTGAAAGAGAACAAAGAAGGAAGGCTCATACTTCTTGATTTTAAGACATGCTCAGCTACAAAACTCAAAACAGCCTGGTACTGGTCTAACAATAAACACATAAGACACACTCACTGTCATCCAGCCAATTCCAACTCATAGCAACTCCTCCTCCTTGGGTTTCTGAGGCAGTATCTCTAGTAGCATAATGTCTAAGGTGCTTGACTCCTAACCAGAAGGCTGGCGGTTCAAATCCACTAGTCACTCCTCAGAAGGAAGGTTGGGCAATCTACTTCCATAGTGATACTGCCTCAGAAACCCAAGGAGGGGTCACTATGAGTCAGGTCCAACTCGATGGCACGTAACAACAACAACATCTCTACGGAAGTAGATTGCGCAGTCTTCCATCCAAGGAGTAGCTGGTGGGTTTGAACTGCCAGCCTTCTGGTTAGCAGTCAAATGTCTTAGGCACTATGCCACCAGTGCTCCTAATAAGCACATAGACCAATGAAACAAAATTGAAGGTCCAGAAGTAAATCAATAGTCAATTGATTTTTGACAAGGCTGTTAAGTCCATTTGATGGGGAAAGAAGAATCTCTTCAATACATGGTCCTGGGAAAACTGGATTTCCACATCCAGAAAAATGAAACAGGATCCATGCCTCACACTATACACAAAAATACATTCAAAATGGATTAAGGACCTAAATCTGAAAATAGCATGATAAAATTCCCAGAAGAACAAGTAGGGGCAACATTATCAGGCTTAGCTTTCAACAATGGATTATCACATATAATAAAAAGTACAAACAGCAAAAGACAAAATAAATCATTGGGAACTCATAAAAATGAAAGACTTTTGTTCATCAAAAGACTTTATTAAAAAGTGAAAAGTCAAGTTACTGACTGGGAGAATATCTTCAGAAACCATATATCTGATAAGAATCTAATAACCAAAATATATATAAAACCATGACAACCTAAAAAGACAAGTAACTCAGTCATAAAATGGGGAAAGGAATTGAATAGACATTTCACCAAAGTGGACAATCAAATGGCCACCAAACATATGGAAATATACTCAGTCATTAGCCATCAGAGTGATGCAAATCAAACCACAGTAAGATACCATTTCATTCCCACTAGGATGGCTAAAGGAGTTCTGGTGATGCTTTGGTTAAAAGCATTGGGCTGCTAACCAAAAGGTCGGTGGTTCAAAGCCACCAGCTGCTCCACAGGAGAAAAAAGGAGGCAGTATGCTTTTGGAAAGATTTATAGCCTTAGAAACCCTATGGGACAGTTCTACTCTGTCCTATAGGGTCACTATAAGTTGGTATCAATTCGATGGCAGTGGGAGAACGGCTAAGATTAAAAAATAATAATAACAAATGTTAGCGAGGATGTGGGGAAATTGGAACCCTTATTCACTGCTAGTGAGAACGCAAAATGGTACAGTCACTATAGAAAATAGGATGGTGATTCCTCAGAAAACTAAAACTAGAACTACCATACAACCTAGCAATTCCAATGCCAGGTATATATCCAAAAGACTTGAAAGCAGAGACTCAAATAGAGACTTGCACACTAACATTTACTGTAGCAATATTCACAACAGCCAAAAGGTGGAAATAACCTAAATGCCCATTAAAAGATGAATGGATAAACGAAATATGGTACATACATACAACAGAATACTATTCAGCCATTAGGAGAAATGAAGTCTTGATACATGCTTCCAGTATGGATGGAGCTTGAAGATATTCTGCTGAATGAAATGAACCAAATCACAAAAGGACAAATACTATATGATCTCACGTACATAAGAACACAAAAAGAGGCAAATGCACAGAGAACAAAGTTCATTAGAGATTACCTGGGGTGGGAGGAAGAAAGGAGAAGGAAGGTAAAAGGTGGTGAAAAATCACATTGATTAAGGGCAGGGATGCACAGCCAATTGCTATAATTCTTGTCAATAAGTTGTGCACCTGTAAAAAGTTGAATCTGCAGTTGTCCAATAGATATATTAACAATAAGAACAACAACAAAAAAAAAGAGTAGCTGCTGAGGCCGCTTATATACAACCAAACACCTCATGAAATTTAGTTCCTTGGTTTGGAGATTTAAGGTCATAGTTTTATGGAACATTCCGGTTAACTGGCCTAATAACATGTTTAGAGTTCCAGTTCTAATTCCTATTTTGCTGCACAGTACCTGGGGTCTAAAAGCTTAGAAGCAGCCATCCAAAACACAACAACTGGTCTCTACTCACCAGAAGAACAGAAGAAGGAGACTCAGGAATAGGAGGAGGGTATGGAATGATACTGCCTCGGAAACCCAAGGAGGGGTCGCTATGAGTCGGGTTTGACTCGACGGCACATAACAACAACAAAATGGAATGGCTAATGGCTTCCATGAACAACTGCCTCCTTTGTCATAGACCAGAAGAACTGGATGTTGCCCTGTTACTGCTACCAAACATTCTGATCAAAGATTCTACAGAAGAATTCTGATAAAAAAGGGGTAAGAGTAGAACGGAATTTCAAATTCTCATGGATTCTAGACTTCCTGGAGCCATGAAGGTTGAATGAACCCTTGAAACTATTACCCTGAGATGATCTTTAAGCCTTAGACCAAAGACATCTCCTGAAGTCTCCTTAAAACCAAACAATAGGTTAGCTTAACTAGGAAGAAATGTCTACCTAGAACATTATGCTGTTTTAACAACTATCTATATGGGATCAAACTGACAATAGGAACTAGAAAGATTAGATAGGAACTTAAGAGGACAGGGTCTTTATGTTAGATGGAAGAATAACTGAGAAAAGAGTGTGAGAATGGTTACACAACTCAAAGAATGGAATCAATGTTACTAAATCGTACATGCAGAAACTGTTGAACTGGTGTATGTTTTGCGGGTATACTTTCAAAAACAACAACAAAATAAATAAAATTTAGGGGAAAAAATGAACTGAGAACAAGAAAAGAAAAAAAAAAAAAAAAAGAAAGAATACAGCCATATGGTGATGGCTGCTTCACAGAGACACCTGGTAAAGGCATTGAATTGCTGGTCAGGAATGGAAGCTGAAGCCAACAACATGGAATGCAACTGTTACATGAAGGGCAGGTGGTGGATGAGATATTGTGGGGAGGCTGCTGAGAGTGCATCAGGGATACAAGAGGTGGTGGGGGGGGGAGTGAGAGGCAGTTGGGGAGTAGCTGTCCATATCATATCATGACTGCCCATAAAGAAGGATAGGCCAGATCTGTTCTGAAAAAACTGGAGGACATAGGATTCACCTAGAATACACAGGAAGCCACAGCAGATCAAGTCATTGACAGGATAATTAAACACCACAGCGGTCCCAGCCTTTCTAAGCCAATCTACAAATGTAATGCAATCCCAATAAAAATACCACCAGGGCTTTTTGCTGGTTTTTCTAGAGCTAAACGAGTTTATGATAATATACATTTAGAAAAATAAATAAGGAATATTAACAAAGAAAATCTTATTAAACACTGGTCAATTTATTTTACTGTGGTGGTTTTCATGTTGCTATAATGCTGGTAGTTATGCCATTAACATTTCAAATAGCAGTAGGGTAATCTATGGTGGACAGGTTTCAGTGGAGCTTCTAGACTAAGACAGACTGAAAATTAGTCAATGAAAACCTTATGGACCACAAAAGACAACTGTCTGATAAGGAGTGCTGGAAGATGAGTCCCGTAGGTTGGAAGACACCTCAAGCTACAGTGGGCACAACAAAGTATTTGAGCATATCGACCATGTTTCATTCTGTTGTACATGGGTGCTTGAACAATTTCTGTTAGAAACATCAGCACGAGGCCGGTCCCCATGAGGCAGAGGTTAAAGATGTCCCAATTGTCCAAACTACCATGCCACTCCATCATTTCAGACATTAACTCCTCCTCCTCCTCCCAGTAATTTCCCCAGTCTTAGGGTTCTGTATTTCACTGTAACGCCTCACAGAACTCACAGACACCCAAGGGTTCGTCTCACGTAGTAGTGGTGGAGGCTGGCAGGCTGGCGAGTCCCGGGTCCGTGAGTAGGTCTGGCGGATCCTCCCAACTCTCAGGGTTTGATGAACCTCAATCAGCAGATCAGATGACGGATGCTGTCCCAAATCCAGGAGTGAGATGATGATGATCCAAGACCCAAAGCCAGAGCAAGAGGAGAACGAATTTTCCCAGGAGATTCATAGGTATACCCTCAGGGAAGCTAAGGGTGGTGACTTGAATTATACCCTTCAGCAAGGCAGGACTCAGGATACATTCCACCTGTGTTGCCCCAACAGAATTAACCTAAATCCCATCACAGAGTCGGTTGCCAGTCATTATAGGGAATGACTACTACCAGCTGCCCAGCCAAGTTGATACCTGACCTTAACTACCACACCACCCCAAACAGGCATAGATAACAGGATTTACAAAACATCACAGAATGGAGGACAATGGCTAGAAGGGCCACATCAAGCAATTCACTGCAATGGGTCAACTCAACAGCAACTAATAACAACAACTGGTACCTGAATGAACAGAGACAGAAAGTCCAGAGTCCAAGTGCATAGGGAAGTTAAATGATAACGAAGCATTTTAGATGACTTTGGAATATATTTTGGTTACCTCATACTGCTCTGACAAGAATATACCACAAATGGGATGGCTTGAACAAAAATGAGTTTATTATCTTACAGTTTGGAGGCTTTAAGTCTGAGTTCAAAGTGCCAGGCTCTAAAGGATGGGTGAAAGCCCCTCGACCTTGGGCTTCAGCTCTGCCTCTTGCTCCCGGCCCACTGAAGCTAGAGGCATCTCTTCACTCAGGCAGCTACTGGCTGCTGAGGCTGACAGACTCAAGGTCAACAAATAAAATGGCACAGTCTGGATGCTACCAAACTACACGGCAGGCCAGTAATTCAGGTCCATTGAAAGTCCCAAGGTCGGCATAGCACAGCAGGCTGCTGAACAATGACACTGCTCCATTCAGGGTTCAAGCATGCCATAAACTGGAGACCATTTCCAAAGCTGTTTCTTATCTACAGGAAGCAGACTACATACCCAAAGAAGATACTCAGCTGCTCCAGTAGATTACACCGTGGAGTTAAGTACCATTCTCACTACGGGGCAAACTACATTCAGCTGCCCAGCCACTCAACCAGGCCCAGCCAAGTTGACACACAAACTTAACTACCACAGAAAAGATAGATTAAAAATATATATATATATTGGGAGCCAACTAGATACCTCCCAGTTGCAACTGAGTCAATTCTGACTCATTGCAACCCCCTCTGTGTATCAGAGTAGAACTGTGCTTTTTTGAGCTTTCCAATGGTCAGCCCCAGGGATACAGGTGAGGAGAGACAACTCAAGGACACCCAAAGCAGCAGGCCGGAAGAGCAGGAGAAAGGGGATTAAAAGCCAGGAAGCCAGAGACAAGAGCAATCGGCCGAAGGGATTAGGTGAGGAGAGGAAACTCAGGACCGTCCAGAGCAGCAGGCCAGAAGAGCAGGAGAAAGAGCCAGGAAGCCAGAAATAAAAGCAGTCAGCCCCAGGGTTACAGGTGAGGAGAGACAACTAAGGGACACCCAAAGCAGCAGGCCGGAAGAGGAGGAGAAAGGGGATTAAAAGCCAGGAACCCAGACAGAAGAGCAGTCAGCCCAAGGGACACAGGTGAGGAGAGACAACTGAGGCATGCCCAAAGCAGCAGGCAGGAAGAGCAGGAGAAAAGGGATTAAAAGCCAGGAAGCCAGACAGAGGAACAGTCAGCCACAGGGACCTTGGTGGGGGTGATACAAGAGGGCTCCAACAGCAAGACAAACTTGTCTGTCGGTTTGTCCTACTGTGGTGACATGTAGACGTGAGTTTTGAGGCTGAGCCTCTGGTGATTAAAACCC
>NW_006922243.1:1010271-1033773 GCF_000298275.1 Orycteropus afer afer
GGCTGCAATGATGGGCTCAAGTATAGCAGGGATTGTGGGGCTGGCGTGGGATCAGGCAGTGTTTGTTCTGCTGTGCATGGGGTCTCTATGTGTCGGAAACGACTCGACGGCACTTAACAACAACAACAATGGCTGATATTTCAGAAGTAGGATGCCAGGCCTTTCTTCTGAGGTACCTCTGGGTGGACTAAAACCAAAACTTTTCAGTTAGTGGCAGAGCAAATGAACTGCTTGTACCATCAAGGTGTGGAAAAAGTCCAGCCAAATAAAAGACAGGCATATCAGCTGAACATTTACATTAGGTAGATACACTCCTTAGAGAGATCAATCATGGGAGAATAGAAGGGCTGTGTACACACATGGAGACAGCTCAAGGGGAAGGAGTGCATGGGAGGAAAGGGCACAGGGAAATGGTAACTATGGGGAGGAAGTGGGAGGGGAGCTGTTGCATTGTGGAAAATTATGGTCAATGTCATGAGACAAAGTGTATGTGAGCTGCTGTATGGGAAATGAATATTCTGTGTAAACTTTGTAACCCAAATCACAATAAAAAATTTAAAAAAAAAAAGGATTTGGAAAAAGTTAAAACTGGATTATTTCTCATATTGCACAGCCAGATAAATTCTAAATGGATCACGATGTAAATGCAAAAAATAAAATCCATTCAAGTATTACAAGAAAGAATGGGTAGATTTTCTCATAACTGGGAGAAAAACGTTCCTAATTATGACTCAAAGCCTAGAAATAATAAGGGAAAAGACTGACACATTAAAAACTAAACTCTTCTGCATGGCAAAAAAATAACAATTATTTTTCCAAAGATAAATGTTAAATTGGGAATTACTATTTCCAAATCATGAAACAGGTAAAAGGCCAAAATCTTCAATCTCCAAAGAGCTCCTAAAGATGGAGAAGATAAAGACCAATAACCTGATACTTACAGAAATACTGGCAAAAGATATGGACAGTTCACAATAAAAGAGAAGAAAATTAAAAAGGACATTTAAAACTCAGTGAGCTTGTTATCATTGTTATTTTGGAACTATTTCTATTTATCATAGAATAAAACAAGTATTTTTGCTAATGTAAGGAACCACTCAAGAGAACAGATACAAAGGAAAATCAAAGATGTTACAAAGGAAAATCAAGGATGTAATGCCCTGCGATCTTTAAAACTGGAAATAACAATATGAACTCCAGATTCACCTTCCCTTTGATACACATTTCCTAGCTTTGCAAGGAGCCCAGAAGTAGTGACAATCCAGTGTCAACAATACTCCTAGTCTCCAGAGGGTTTATTAAGCCCTCAGTAAAGGCGACCAGTGCTCCTTGGAAAAATTTCATGCCTACCACAGGCAGTACACAGGATAAGCCCAGACATCAAGTCTTGAGGGTAAGGATTCTATCCCCAATTACTAGGTCAAGGCAAGAACTTTCCTCTGAGTAAAGATACAACAGTTGGAGCAAAAACAACAAACAGGAACTATAATGGACTGAAATGTATTAAATATAAGAAAATTCATAATTTTCTACTGATACCAAGAAAAAAAAAAAAAAAAAAAAACTCCAACAAGGGTCCCTCTGGAGGTTGCTGGGCACAAACTCTTTATATCAAAATGGATTCATGAAAAGAACAGGATCAAGAAATACCCCGCTTTTACTATTTTTGTTTGGTATGTACCGTCGAGTCGGACCCGACTCATAGCGACCCCTCCTTGGGTTTCCAAGGCAGTATCACTATGGAAGTAGATTGCCCAACCTTCCTTCTGAGGAGTGGCTGGGGGGTTTAACTGCCAGCCTTTACTATAGTGACTTGTATTTTAGCATAACCAAATAATTGATGAAAACTCTTTTATTGAAGAATCAAAAGTAATAAAAGAGTAACACGAAAATAAAAAAATTAAGAAATTAGAAAATTACTGGATCAAGGCAATGATTATCAATGACTTCCAAAACTATGAGATAAAATGTTGCTAGGCACAAACACTACCAGCCCCAATCATGTATACAGCCCCCAGAGCTGAAACCTGACAATACGCACCACTTAGAAAATACTCTTGTCAGAAAAACCAATCCTGTATCTAGTTAGGCCTTGATCCTTACAAAAAAACTGGGGCATAGAGCAAAACGTTAAATACAATCTCAGAGATACCTGTATAATCAAATAAATGACATTAAAGAAAGGAAAGAGGAACTATTCTCCATTAAAGGAGCTCAGTCAACATATGTGTTTGATCTGTGAAGATCCTGATACAAAACAACCATTTGTGAAATGCCACTTTTGCCATGTTGCAGAAAATGGAACACTGCTGCATATAGGATAAGAAATTACTGCTACCATTGCTGGGTGTTATACAGTAAGTCCCCAGGGTTACAAATGTACATACATTTTAACAAGATGTATATATACACATGAATGACCGGGGGTTGGGGGGATTGGGGGTGGGGATCACGCTAAAATGGAGATTCTGATTAGTACATGTGGGGTGGAAAAGCAAATTCTCAGCAGGGAGTCAAACCAGAATGAACCAGCTTGAAGCCCTGCTTTGATACAACTGAATCAACCCATTATCTTACCGTGAACAAACTAAAGTTGCAGTTTGACAGCCTGCAGCTTTTCCCATTAAATAGTGGGATCCGTTTCCCACCCCTGAACCTAGGTTAGCCTTATGACTTGACCACAGAATGTGGTGGAAGTGCGCATGAGTCCTGGAGCCTGGGTCCAGAAGATCTAGGGACTTTTTTCTCATTTCCTCAGAATACCATCCAAGCTGTGATAGTTATGTGTCAACTTGGCTGGGTCTGGTTTTGAGTGGCTGGGCAGCTGGATGTAGTTATTGCCCATGATGAGACTGGTAATCAACTGCATGGTGGAATCTGCTGTGAGCAGCTGAGTAGCTGCCAAAGGGATGTGGTCTGTTTCCAGTATATAAGAAGACACTTTGAGAAGGGTCTTCAGCTTCTTGAAACATTTCGATCCTGCACTCAGCTGAGTTATCAGTGAGTGGCTTGCCATGCTACCTGCTGACCTTGGGACTATTTCTGGACTTGAACTAGTGGCCTGCTGGGTTGCTTATCTTTGGACTGTGCCATTTTACTTATCAACCTTGAGTTTGTCAGCCTCAGCAGCCAGTAGCTGGCTGAGTTGAGAGACACCTTTAGCTTCAGTGGGCTGGGACAAGAGGCAGAGCTGAAGCCCAAGGTCAAGGGACCTTTACACAGCTGCCAGAGCTGGCACTCTGAACTCAGACTTCTAGCCTTCTAAATTGTAAGAGAATAAATGCCTGTTTGTTAAACTCATACATTTGTAGAATTATCTGTTAGAGTGATACTAGAAAACCAAAACAAAGCCCTTCACTTACAGAGGCTAGTGTGGCATACTAGAGGAGAGGAGACCCATGGGAAAAAAAGGTGCCATGGCCAATGGCCAGAAGTGACTGCCAATCACATGAGGGAGGCTGCTGGACCTCACACAAACCAACCATCACCACTGGCTGAGTGATCCCACCTTATCTTTTTCTTTTACTGTATGTAGTGAAGTATCTTGGGCTATCCTCTGTCTCAACTAATATGTAAAACAGTAAAACTATAGAGGATGTTTGTGAACATTAAATAATACACATAAAAATTGAGAAAATTTCTGGCACATGGCTTGTTTTACAATATCTCGAATAAAAGGTGCCGCCCGTATTTTACCGTGAACAATCTTCAGGATAACGCTGTCCTACTGCTTCTTGGAGTTGGGCATTGAGAAAGGACACATTCTGCCAGGTTTCCTTTTCTCTTATTTTATCAAAAATTGATGTATAGAAGTCATACATGGTATCTCCACCTTCCATTAAGAAAAAATTTCTCATGGCCTGCAAGTACTCTACCAACCTGAATGGGGAGAAAATAAACAACAAAAAGATCTAAAGTTCAAAAGACAGGATTCTTAATCAATACCAGATTTTGTACACTACCATTTCAAGTGAAACAGGTTTACATTCTACATTTACTAAAGTTAGAAATATTAATACATCCAAAATTCTATTTTAAAATAATAAAAATAGTATATGTTCTACTTTAATAATCAGAAATAAATGTTACCTTTCTACAACATTGCAGAAAACTTTGCAAAGTCACAAAAGTGTAATGAAAAAAAAATTTCATCCAAATCCGACCATCCATGGTAAATTTCCACTACTAATATTTAGGGTATTTCTTTCAGCTTTTTTTCCTATGCATTTTTAAAAAGTATAGTTGCTACCACATTATATCTTGTTTTTTAAACTTTAGGCACGTTTTATGTAATTCACTCTTTATAAACCTCACTTGTACTAATTTTATAAGGTCCATCATACAGATATACCATAATTTAAAGAACTAGTCATCCATCACTAACCACTTAAATAATGTCACATTTATAGCATACAGTAAACTCTGTTATGGGCATTTTTGTGGAATAAGCTTTCCTGTGTTTCTTTTGGGGTAGATTCTAAGGAACAAACAAAGAAATTAAATATCAGAACACAGTTAAACAAATCCACTTGAAATAAAATGATTTTCTTGAAAGAAAATTGTTTACTGCATATTCCATTTCCTATTCTAATAAAAACTAACTCGAAATATAGATTTTTAAATAATTTCATCAACCATTCTTAAAATACAATAAACTACTATTTCTTTAACAAATTTACTCTTCTTTACCTGTAATCTTTTTTTAGAGTATGCATGAGATTTCCACAGCAATCTAGATATTGTTTATCAATATGTGGGTAGAGGCAAGATCTCAGCGTTAATTCGAAAGTCTGGCATGTCACAGATTCTGATGATCTATCCACACAGATATCACCACCAGCAAACTTATCATGAAAGTCACTTTGTTCCAAATACAACCTTTAAGATAAAATTGTGAATCTTCTTTTCATGAGATACTATCAACAGAACCCAAAGTTAAAAAGCAAACATATCGCTTTGAGGACTAAGGTGAACCTGTTCCAAGCCACAGTATTTTCAATAGACTTAGATGCATATGAAAGCTAGACAATGAATAGAAAAGACCACAGAAGAAATGATGCATTTAAATTGTGGTGATGGCAAAAAATTCTAAAAGTACCATGCACTGCTAGAAGAACCAATGAATTTGGCTTGAAGTATAGCTGGAAGGCTCCTTAGAAGGAAGAATGGGCAGACTCCGTCTCTCATACTTTGGTCATGCTGTCAGAAGGGACCAGTCCCCAGAGAAGGATGTCATGCTAGGGAAAGTAGAGGGTCAGCAAGAAAGGGGAAGACCCTCAACAAGATGGAATGACACAGTGGCTGTGATAATGGGCTCAAGCATGGCAACAACTATGAGGATGGTGCAGGACCATGCAGTGTTTCTTTCTGTTGCACACAGGATCACTAAGGGTCTAAATCAACAGCACTTAACAATAACAAACACTGTACAAGTTTCCACCATTTCAATTGTCAAGAAATTTACAATTATGCATAACCTTGCAAAGTTAATAGCCAGCAAAGGGTCATGAACATCATCCAGTTCAAGGTGTCTTTCCGCAATGGACTGCATCTTAATTAGGCACTCTTCGGTTGTCTGTTGCTCAGTAAGGATACGTGGAGGGTAATCTTCTCCATGCCGAAGACGAGATTGCAAAGATTCCAAAAAAAGGTTATACAGACTTTTTCTATCTGCATCTGAAATATAAAGAAAAATACAATGAAAACTAAGTTGTGGCAAATAATATTAAGAAACATTAAATAATTTCACTGGCAAGTTTTCCTTTGGCATATAAAGGTCTATCTGTTTCTTTACCTAGACTATACATTTTTATATTCTGTTTAACAAAGTTCATATTAATATCAAAAAGTGTAACCTGATTGTTTTTCTGAATGGAGTAACACCCTACATAAGAGTATTGAAAGTTACCACAATGTTGTTGTTGTTAGCTGCCGTACATAGCATTATAACACTAGTAGGAGTCATCATAATTTCATTGGGAACAAATGCTTCTCACAGTGGTCCTGGAAAGGTCATTTGATCATTCAATAAAAACAGAAACAATCCTTCTTTAAAGGCGATATAATGAAGCAAAAAAAATTAGTGTAACATTAAAGTGACTTACAAACAAAGTCATATGTATGTCATTAAAACTTTTAAAATCAGTTAATAAAATGTTATTGCTTAAATTACATCAACAAATATCAGAAAACATATTAAGATTTTCTCCAAATTTGTGATCAAATCTGAACTACTCATCAACAAATTCGTATCTGTCATTTAGTGGTCCTCAAGACCTAAATGCAGGAGAATTCTTTTTTAAACGATCAAACTTAGGAAATCAAGGGTAAGTGAAATACAGGCAGTCCTCAGGTTATGAACATCTAAGTCCAACTTATGAGTCCAACTTACGGACAACTCCTACTTGCCCTTTAATGGTATGTAATATTGCTCTCACTTTAAAATGACTGAACCAAAACTTACTGGCAACAAACTCTTCATCACAGTCATCTTTACTTGCTGCATGTACAGTTTTTAAATCACTGAAAAGGCTTCCAGCTTTTTCTTGCACTTAAGTAATGCTAAATAAGAACCCTATACACCTATTTCAACTTACCGACAAATCTGACTTAAAGATAGTTACAAAAGATCTTGTTTGTAACCTGGGAACCGCCTGCACATGTAAAACTTATTATCACTGGCTTCTCAGATAGTTTCCAATGAAAACAAATCCTTTTTTCAATCAAGAGCAGCATCACCTAATTTGACCATAGTGATGATTTCCATTAATATAACAGGCTTTGAGAATTTCAAAAGTATAATGATTACATACTCAGGATGACAAGAGTAAATAGAGTAGTCATCAAGATGATGAGGTTAGATACATGAGGAAAGGACATGCTACCTCTTGCCACTGCCTGGCACCTGGAGCTCTCCACACACTGAAGATTCTTCAGTAGCTGCATCGACTTGCCAGCCATTATGATCTGCTTCAGAACAGGTTTGAGGAAGGATACCATGGTGTGCTGCCTGCTGGAAGGTCCCTGGTCACTACCAGAACTTGCACTAGCGTTATCACTCATTTTTTCTTCATTTTCGGACTTTTCTGACACACTGTACAATGTGTAAGTTGCATACCAAAAGTCTCTATGATTTACTGGAACATTTTTGTTTCTACAGAGATTCAAAAGAATTTTGAATTTAAACTTTTTGTTCTTAAAAAAAAAACCCAAAAGCAGTAATAATATTCTAGTTTAGGCATGTTTTACAGACATTCCAAAACACAGTAATATCAGATATCAGTGAGACAAACCATTTATTATTGGAAAAATATATGCTACTGTTGTTAGCTGTTGTCAGCTTGGGCCCCAACTCATGTAGAAATGCCTCTGCTGAATCTATCCTTGGTCTGGAGAATATGGCTGCTCACTGAGCCCCATCTGATCCTCTCAGGTGTCTGTGTTTATCTGTAACCTGGTGTATGGTGTTAATGGTAATGCAGTATTGTGGATACACTGGTTGGTATTAGCATCTGTTGTCTACCTCTTATGTGTACAATTCGGTGTCCTTTCATTTCCTAATGTCATCAAGGTGGTCACAAACCCTTTCCGTATATCCCTCCCCTTACTCACATCAGTGTGTGAGCCCCAGTGAGCCCAAAATTAACCCCTCTCCTTCCTTCCCTATCCTGGTAACCTATAAAGTGAGTTCCCTTTCCCAAGCAAACCCTTCTTTATCTTTCTATACTAATGGGCTCATAAAGTACTTGTCTTTCTGCAACTGACTTATTTCACTCAGCATAATGTCCTCCAGGTTCACCCATGTTGTGAGATGATTGGCGTATCCCTCACTGTTCTTAATGTAGATAGTATTCCATTGTATGCATGTACCATAATTTGGTTATCCACTCATCTGTTGATGGGCATGTAGGTTGTTTCCATCTCTTTGCTTTAGTGAATTGTGCTGCGATGAACACAGGTGTACATATGTCTGTTCGTGCACTATCTCTCACCTCTTTAGGATATATTCCTAGTCATGGAATTGCTGGGTCAAATGGTACCTCTATTTTCAGTTTTTTAAAGAAATGCCATTCCGTATGTCACAATGGCTATACCATTTTACGATCCAACCAGCAGTGCACAAGAGTTCCAATCTCTCAACAACCCCACCAGCATTTGTTATTTTCTGACTGGTTGAAATTTGCTATTATTGCTGGTGTGAGATGTTATCTCATTGTTGTTTTGATTTGCATGTCTCTTATGATTAATGATCATGACCAATTTCTCATGTGTTTGTTGGCTGCCTATGTATCTTCTTTAGTGAACTGTCTGTTCAAGTCTTTTGCCCATTTGTGAGTTGGATTATTCGTCCTTTTGGTATTGAGGTGATGAAGTTTTCTATAGATTTTGGAGGTAAGTCTTTTATCAGACAGGCAACTATTTTCTCCCAATATATAGGTTCTCTTTTTATCCTTTTGACGAAGTCTTTCGATCCACATAAGAATTTAATTTTTAAAAGGCCCCAGTCATCTAGCTTCTCTTGTACCTTGTGCACATTCTGGGTTATGCTTGATAGTCTATTTATGCCATAAATTAGGGCTCCCAGATTTGCCCCTATTTTATTTTTGATGAATTTTATAGTTTTGGGTTTTACATTTAAATCTTTAATCCAGCTTGAGTTTGTTTTTGTGTATGGAGTGAGGTATGGGTCCTGTTTCACTTTTCTGCAGGTGGATATCCAGTTTTGCCAGCACTACTTGTTAAAGAGGCTGTCTCCTCCCCATTTAATGGGTTTTGGACCTTTGTCAAAGATCAGCTGTCCATAGATTGGTGGGTCTGGATCTGGACTTTCAATTCTGTTTATTGGTCTATCTGTCCATCATTGTACCAATACTATGCTGTTTTGACTACTACGGTTATATAGTAGTTCTTGAGGTCCGGGAGTGTGAGACCTCCCACTTTGTTCTTCTTCTTCAGAAGTGCCCTGCTTATCCAAGGTCTCTTTCCTTTCCATATGTAGTAATTGGTTTTTCCATGTCCTTAAAAAATATTGTTAGAACCTGGATTGGGATTGCATTAAATGTGTAGATTGCTTTAGATAGTATTGAGATTTTCACAATGTTTAGTCTACCTATCCATGAACAAGGTAGGTTCTTCCATTTATATAGTGCCCTTGTTGTCTCTTGTAGCAGTGTGTTTTATAGTTTTCTTTGTATAGGTCTTCTGTGTCTCTGGTGAGGTTTATTCCTAGATATTTTATCATTTTCCTAGCTATAGGAAATGGTATTGTTTCCCTTATTTCTTTATCAGAGGGCTTTTTTTTGGTGTAGAGAAATCCAGCTGATTTTTGTATGTTGACCTTGTATCCTGCCACTTTGCTGAACCTCTCTATTAGTTCCAGTAGTTTTTTTATTGAGTCCCTTGGGTTTTCTATGTACAGGATCATATCATCCACAAATAGAGATAGTTTTAGTTGCTCTTTGCCAATTTGTCTGCCTTTTATTTCTCTTTCTTGCCTTATTGCCCTGGCCAGGACTTCCAATACAATGTTAAACAGAAGTGGTGACAGAGGGCATAGCTGTCTGGTTCCAGAGGAAAAGGTATTTTTAATTATCTGGTAACCTAAAGTTTCCTATTAAAATGCAAAAAACAAAACAAAACAAAAGAAATCCCAAAAACTTGCTATGGTGACAACACAGCTCTGTCATTTGAATTGCTCTCAGTGGTATATGCAACTAATCAAAGCACATGATTTCTATGTGAGAAAAAACACATAAAACTAGCACCAGTGGACTTCTTCCTACACTATATGTAGTTCTGAACCTTACCTCTGGATGATGAACTCCTTTGCACAGTCAAAAAGGTGCCCGTGTACTATCCACTCATCCACAGTCTGCAGGTAAGGCCGTACTGTTTCTACCCAGAGGAAGAACAGAAGGGAGACCTGCAGATGAGAGTGTGGATAGTTAACTTTAGGGGACTTCTCTGTCACTAGATAAAATGATGTTTAAATATTTCTGAAACTCCTTTTCAAAAGTGACCTAGATTCTACTTTTTTGAAACAAAGTAAGAAACTAATGGTCTAATACTATACATTATAAAATCCTATTTAAAAATTCACCTAAATCTGGGATGACAATATTGTTTCAACTTCATACCAGGACTCTCTTAAGAATGTAAATTACACAGGGACAACAGTCATAAACTAGGGCAGTCCAGGTAAACTGGGATATGTTTCCTGTCTAAATATTACTATGAGCAAATTGTTTATTATGAATGGAAAAACTCTGCTATAGTTTCCAGTTGGAATAAAAACTGTAACAACTTCTTTATTTTAAACTGCAATATCAAACTAGTTTAACAAAAAGTTATACCAACACACTTGTACTAAAAAATGTTCTCAAACATGCAATTTTCAAGATGACAGTCTCTAGTTAGATTTGTATTTTTAAGAAAGGGTTACTGCAAATATTAATATAAGTCATGTAGGTGTTTTTCATGTGTTACTTTCCTTTGCATCATCCTTCTAGTGATCTTGGCAATTTGAGCTGCAAAACCAATTTCCTACAGCCTTCTGTTTGGGAGGGTGCTCACACAGGGTCCCTGTGTAGATGAACTCTGATAAACTCTAACTCTGAAGCCAATTTTAAATCTTTGAACAACTTTCTGACACACTGACTTAAGTATCCTTTGTACAAAGAAGTATGACAGGCTACTCCTTTGTACTCCTTTGTACTCCTTTGACTACACAGAATGGAGTCACACATTTTAGATTAGACAGTGGTCCCACATACAGTTTGCTCTGAGGCTTCTCCAACACTGTCATATTCAAGAATGGCTTTGTACAGTGTGTTGAGTAGATGAGATGCCCGAACAACATTTCGTGTGTCAGGTGGAACTTCAGCTACTCCAGTGCTAAATACTTTGTGCAGAACCTTGAGCTGAGCCAGTCGAGGTGATAATCTGTCCACCACTATAGAAAGAGTTACTGTAGTATCTGCAAATATTAATAAATCAAACTCAATAGCAAGGAAAAATACATGCATTTGAAATTTGATATAAATGCTAAGCTGTTTATGAAAACATACATGATAAACTAGAGGGTAGTGGGTTTTAATCTCATATTACAAATGTCCCTAATGAAAAAAGAAATCCTGAAAGTCAAGGTGAAACAAGTAATTCAGCAGAAAAGTAATGTATAAAAGAACTGACAGTTCACAATAAAGGAAATACAAATGATTCTTAAATGCATAAAAACATAAATAAAATAATAATACATAAATAATAAATAAAATGCAAATTGAAATTACACTGGGTAAAACACAAACAAACTCCACTTGGCTACCATTCTAGTTAGGGAAGGTGGGGGAGGGTATGACTACAAAGGGGCAGCATGAGCAAATTCCTCTGTGGTGATGGCACAGTTCTGTATCTTGAATACAGAGGTGATCATGCAACCTTACATGTGATGAAATGTCACAGAAGTATACACCAAGAAATACTGTTCCTCCTCAAAAAAGCAAAATACAACAACAGGTACCCATACATACTGGTGAAATCCAAGCAAGGTCTATAGTCTAGCTGATGTGTTGGGCCAATATCAATTTCCTAGTTTTGACAATAGACTATAATTACATGTCACCAATTGTGGAGCTGTATGATGAGAACATGGGATCATTCTGTATTATTTTTGCAGTAGTTGAAAATAAAAATTCAAAGGGGAAAAGTACAGATAGAGAAGACCAAAAAGTTTGATAACATACTGGTGGTGAGAGTATGTGGAAACAGGCAGTCATATACATTGCTGGCAAGAGTGTACATTTAAATAAATATGTACCCTCCTGGAGAGTGACGTATCAATATCTATCAAAATCATAAATGCACATATTCTTTGATCCAACTATTTTATTTTTAAGAATTTATCTTATAGGTAACCTGACTGCCTATGTGTACAACTACTTAATAAGTAATTACTTGGTAAGTGGTTATCATCACAGCACTGTTGGCAATAGCAAAAAATTCAGAAACAATCTAGATGTCCATTTCAAGAAGAGATTAGTCTATGATACATCCATATAATGAAACACTAACATCAGTAAAAAAAGGATGAAGAGGCTAATTATTTCTTTGTATAGTATAATCTTCAAAATATAAATTAGAAAGCAATTTGAGGAGAATAGTTCATACATTACTAGGTATGTATGCATTATGTATATGCATTTACTAGAAGGATGCACAACAAACTTATTACCTCGAGGAAGGGAGACTGAATAGCTGGGGAAATGGAACAGAAGAATAATTTCCACTGTAACTTCTCTTGTATTTTTTGATTTTTAGAGATATAAATGGTTTACCAAATAAATTTACAATAGTAATAAATAATGTGTGCATTTACTTATTTGCCATGTAACTTTTAAATATTTTATCAGTTAATAACTTAAATGGCATGCAGAGTTGTGTGTCTTATGAGAAAAAGTAAAGAACATTTAAATACCATTATTGATGATATACTTCTCAATTTCCGTAAGTTCCTCTTTGAAACTAATGAAGTATTTGTACAGGGCCCACATGAAAGCCTGGTAGGTCCTAAAGGGAGCTTCAGTAGACTTCTTAGGAATGGAACTATTTTCAGGTAATATATGGTCAGAACTGTGCCTCATGACTTCATCGATGAACTCCTGGAGTCGAAACACAACCTGGCCATATGCTGCTATTTGTTCTAGCACTGATCGTAAACAGTTCTATAATATAAGCAAACCGTTATTATGTAAAATCAACCCTCTACAAACAAGCAAACTCATTTCCCTCTAACTTTACAATATTTCCCTTGTGACTTGTTGTATGCTTAGCAAAACAAAGTAGTAAAAAGATTAAAATTCAGTTTTATATTCAAAGTAAAAAGAGAAGGCATTAGTTGACACAGAATATGGATATGGAGTTTATACTTTTTTTAAGCACACATAAGGTTATAGTACCATAATAAAAAGAAATTACAGTGTACAGTTTTCTGATGATTTCAGTATCTTAAAAATTTATTAGCCTTTCTCAGTATAAAATGCCAGAAATAAAAACAAAAATATGCAAATCAAAACTCAGTATGAACTTTATAAACAAAATTAAAGAATTCTAAAGAATGTATAGATCCACAATTTAGCTTTTTCAATTTTAAATACACTTAATAGTTAATTTTAAAATCATAGAACATTTTAAAATTATATTACCATGCTTTACACATATTTAATTTTCTAATTACAATAAATTCAAATAACTTACATGTGTCAAATGAGTTAGTACAATGTTCTTTCTCACAGTTATCTTCCCATCTATTAACTGAAATATAAAGAGCTTTTTTACCCCAGAAAGTAACCTGAAATGACATAGAAAGATAAATATACTTTTAAGGCTGGAAAAATATTCATTATAGTATTGTCTAAGAAATTTTAATAAGAGATCCAGAATTTAGGGCAAAAAAGAATACACAATTCCAAAGGTTAGATACTAAGAAAATGGAAGACATCTTTGTTATCTGATTTTTCTTAAGCTTCAAGATATTTTAATATCCAGGAGAGAAAATGCACTGCCATCGATTCAGAGCTGACTCATAGTGACCCCTCCTTGGGTTCCGAGGCTGTATCACTACGGAAATAGTTTGCCCAACCTTCCTTCCAAGGAGTGGCCAATGGGTTTGAACCACCAGACTGGTTAGCAGTCAGATGCCTTAGGCACTACGCTACCAGAGCTGGGGACGGATCCAAAAAAAAAATCTGAAAGCATATCCATCTACAAACTTGATAACCCTAACAGATCTTTCAATTTTAGGGAATATCAATAGTAGGTCTTATGGCAGAAAGCAGTAAAATCTAGAAAACTCAAAAGTAACAATACCACGTGTTACATTTTTTCATTTTTCATGTGAATATAATCTAAATTCTCGGAGATGTTTCAGGTTCAGGATAATACTCTATTAAAACTAATAAGCAGCAATCTAGAAACATGCTATAAACTCAGATATTTAAAATGTGGTTTAATTTAATTAAATTGCATATTATTTAATATTATTTAATATGGAAAGGTGTATCAAAATCTCACAATCTCCATGGTCAAATATGGACATCTGGGTTTCCTGATTCTGCCAGTCCAAGTTTAAGTGCCTAATAGGAACTGCTTTGGTTTCATACCTAACAGTCTATTTCTAGTTTCAATGTGAAAACCCCTGAACACTTCTCTTTTAAAAAATGATACTTTGTATCTCATAAATAAAGTCTTCTACACTGTTAATTAGATTAAGAGGTCTTACCATAGGGTTTCCCGAATAACCTGAGTCTCTGTAACAAAAATTCTGTCATCTGGAACATGTAATGAATCACTACTATGCAAGTGTTGATCCCTATTAGAGAATGAATATTAAAGGTAACATAAATATTTCAAAATAAGTAAAAACATGTCTCAAAAAATATATGCAACTTCCTGGTAACTTACCCAGTAATTAATTAGCAAATAATCAAAATAAATATATATCCTCCCATATTCATTTCCACAAGTAAATTGAACTATTCTCAGAGAAGCACTTCTAGAACAATTTCAATTGCTTTATTTATTGCTGAGGCAAACGTTTTAAAACTGTTTTTTAGAAAACAGTAACTGTAATTTTGTAGTAAAGGCAATAAAACAAACCAAATACGATTTAATATACACCAATCCATTTTGAAAATAACACAAAAATCTAAAATGCAAACTCTAATTCTATAATAATTTCATTTTTAAAATAATTAATAGTTTTGAACTGTGTTTAATTAGAATTGCTAAATAACACCACCAAAAAAAAAAAAAAAAAAAAACCTGGCAAGTTTATATTTCAGGAAAGTATTTAGTGATTTAAATCACAAATCAAAGTTTCTACTGTCATACGTTAAATGAAAAATTTAGCTTCTTACCAGACAGTACCTAAATTGGAATGCAAATGTAAACTATGAGAAAACCGTAAGGGCCTGGCTGTCCAGTACTGAAGGACCACATGTTCTTCTAGCCAGTTTCGGCCATCTGTCTCATCTACAGGAAGGAAATTTAATAAAATATTTAAGTTTGTAATAGTTGATTCTTGGTCAACTTTGCCACAATGTCTAGACTATAGCTTCATTCAAATATGTAACTGAAAATGACTTAGAAAAATAACAACTATCTAACAACATTTATATATTCATTTGTTTAAAATCATACATATATTGAGGCATGCATACAATATTTAACTGTTGGCTAAAAAGTAAAAAGTATTGTTTAATTTTAAAATGACTCCATGAACAAAAAGATGCAAACAGTAAGAATAGTCCAATACCATTAAAGAAATTGAAATGGTAATCAAAGGCATTCCTCAACCACCCCAAAGCTTTAGGACTGGCACTAAACTTTCAAGGATTAGAGAATCTGTATCAAATACAGGTTATTTCAGAAAACAGAAAAAGGAAAGTTGCCTAACATTCTATGAGGCTCAGATAATATAAAACCAGACAAAGGCATGATAAAAAAAAAAAAAGGGAATTCACTGAATTATAAAGATGAAAAATCCTAAATTAAAAAATAGCCAACTAAATCAAATCTTATAATGTAATAAAACAAAAAAACCCACAATATGTTAATGGGAAGATGAAAAACTCAGAAGAGGATGAGAATGATTGCACAACTCAAATGTGATCAATGTCACTGAAATGTACATGTATAAACTGTTTAATGTGTGTGTTTTGCTGTATATTCTCAATAACAACCCTCCCCCCAAAATTATATATATATAAAATAACATAATGATCAAATAGGTATATCCCAGGAATTCAAGGATGATTGAATATCAGAAAATCTATCAGTGTAGTAATAAAACCCAAACCAAACCCATCTGCTATAGAGTCAATTTCTAAGTAGAACTGCCCCATCGTTCTACCATAGTGCAGCTGCTAGGTTTGAACTGGTGACTGTTTAGTTAGCAGCTAAGTGCTTAAACAATGCACCAGCAGCAGGTCTCCTTACTGTAATATTAAAGGAAAAAGAAAAGGATTATCTCATAAATGTAGAATAGCATGGTATAAGTTCAACATTTATTTATAATTAAGGATTCCCAGAGAAACAGAAATAGAAGAAAATTATCTTTCCATTTTAAGGAATATCAATATCAATATCAAATCTATTCCCCAAAAAGCACTTCAGGTACAATTTCTTTCAGGAATTTCATGTCAACCCCTTCAGGATGAGACTAAGTCAGGACACGTACTCTAACTGCCACTGATTACACAGCCCAGACTAGCATAGTGCCTAAGGCATTTGACTACTAACCAGTAAGCTGGCAGTTCAAACCCACCAGCCACTCCTCGGACAGAAGGTTGGGCAATCTACTTCTGTAGTGATACTGCCTCAGAAACCCAAGGAGGGGTTGCTATGAGTCGTGTTCAACTCATCAGCAGTGAGTTTGTTTTTTTTGGTTTATGTTATGAAGAAAACATAAAAATTGGTAGGAAGAGATAAAATGGTCAATATTTACAGTTGATATTGCTCATCTATATTAAGAAACCCAATAGAATCAACAAAATATTATAAATTAATATGAGAGCTCAGCAAAGATGCTAGAAATAAGACAAACTTACAAACTTATAAAAACCATAGTGTTTCCCTACAGCAGCAATAACAAAAAAGGTTCCATTTACAATAACAAAACTATAAAATAATTAGAAATTTAAAAATGAATACTTAAAATCTTTATAATTTCCAAGACCTAGTAACACATAAAAAATGAGAAGAAATGTAAATATTATCATAGTAAAGATATCAATTCCTCCCAAGTTAACTGTATTTTTATGCAAATAATGCCTATAATCAGTTTTTGTGCCAAATGCACCCTCATTCCTCAATTATTTTTGTAAGTATGCAGTTGTTGTTGTTGTGTGCCGTCAAGTCGACCCAACTCATAGCGACTCCTCCTTGGGTTTCTGAGTCGATATCACTACAGAAGTAGATTGCCCAACCTTCATTCCAAGGAGTGGCTGGTGGGTTTGAACCACCAGCTTTCTGGTTAGTCAAGTGCCTTAGGCACTACGCTACCAGACCTCCCCTAAGTATGCTACGCTATGTTTTTCACATGTTGTTGTATAAAAACATGTTGCAACATGAAAAAAATAATTAGCTTAGAGTGCTTACAAAAATACCTTATGGGGGACATATATGGTTGGGGGGCAAAAAAAAAAAGGAACAGGTGTGTAATTTGTGTAAAAATATGGTATATATTTGTAAATTACAGGTGAATTTTTAAAAAGAAAATTATGATACTGCTTCTAAAATGCACATGGATTGCTGTTGTTAAAGCTGATTTTAACAAGATCCCAGGTGATTCCTATGTATATTGGGACGTAAGTTTACCTGGGAATCTGAGGATCTTGTTAAAATACAGATTCTGACTCAGTATATGTGGGATCACTGTCGTCAAGTCAGATCCAACTCATAGCAACCCCTCCTTGGGTTTCTGAGGCAGTATCACTATGGAAGTAGATTGCCCAACCTTCCTTCCAAGGAGTGGCTGGTGGGTTTGAACTGTCAGCCTTCTGGTTAGCAGTCAAGTGCCTTAGGCGCTATGCCACCAGAGCTCGTCAGCAGGAGGAATGAAATAGTTTGAAGCCCTGATTTGACATATATGATAAAGGCTGAATCACAAGTAATGTGGAAAGAATAGACTACTCACTAGATGTTTTTAGGAAAAGTGAGACATGAGAGAAAAACAAGCTGTATACGTTCATTTCATATACAAAAGTAGACCTGCTGTTCACAAATAACCTAAATGTAAAAGATAAAAAAGCAAACAGAAGAAAAATACAAGGGAATATCTTTGTACGGAAAAACTTCAAGAATTAAACACTAAAGTATAATAAAATCACAGTTGAAGAATTCCATGAAAAATGTTAACAGGTGACTGACTAGGAGAAGATAATTGCAATGTCTAAAACCTAGCAGTTAATATATAAATATATAAAGAACTCTTAGGGGTGGGAGCATGCAGGCAGGATATGAAACTCTGCTCATAAGAAAACTGAGCACTGACATCTATGAGAAATTCACAGAAGGGGCAAGCCCAAGTGATGAAGTCTCCAAAATCACTAGTTGTCAGACAAATGCAAATTAAACAAATTAAAAGAACAATGGCCACAATCAGAAGGGCATTATTTTATCAAGTACTGATGAGACTGAGCCATGCCCACCCCCCTTCCCCACGTAAGGATTTTTAACACAGAGGAACTCTTGCTTAGACCCATAATGGACACACAGGAGGATGTGGCTCACAGTACTGGATACAGCAGAAGGGCAGTGTAGGTACCTCAGAGGCTATCAACCAGGGGACGGATAACAGAAATATGGTAGTTGCAAGCTGCAGAATACTATACAGCAGTGTTCTGGTTACCTATTGCCACTCTGAGAAGAAATATACCACAAATGGGATGTCTTAAACAAACAGGAGTTTATTCTTACAATTTGGAGGCTTTAAGTCTAAGTTCAAAGTGCCAAGCTCTAGGAGCTGGGTGAATGTCCCTCAGCCTTGGGCTTCAGCTCTGCCTCCAGCTCCCAGCCCACTGAAGCTAGAGGCTTTTCTTCACTCAGACAGCTGCTGGCTGCTGAGGCTGCCAAGCCCAAGGTTGACAAGTAACAAGGGACAGTCCCAATATTACCAAATCACATGGCAAGCCATTAATCCAAGTCCATTGTAAGTCTCAAGGTCAGCAGAGCATGGCAGGCTGCTGAACAATGACCCGGCTATCTGCTGGGTTCAAGATGCCATAAGCTAGAGACCATTCCCAAGGCTTCTCCTTATATACAGGAAGCAGACCAAATTCCAAAGGCAACTACTCAGCTGCTTGTGGTAGATCCCACCATGGAGTTGATTGCCAGTCTCATCATAGGGAATAACTACCACCAGCTGCCCAGCCACTCAACCAGGCCCAGCCAAGTTGACACACAAACATAACTACCACAAGCTGTTAGAAGCAAGAGAAGAGATGGACATACAGCAACATAGATGGATTTTGAAAAACAGAGTTGAATGAAAAAAGTAATAGAACAAAACTTAAACAAAAAAAACAGTTGTTGTTGAGTTGATCACAACTCATGGTGACCCCTTACGTGTCAGAGTAGAACTGTATTCCATAGGGCTTTCAATGGCTGTGATATTTAGGAAAGAGATCTCCAGGCCTTTCTTCAGAGGTGCCTCTAAATGGATTTGAACTGTTAACTTTTCTGTTAGTAGCCAAATGCTCAATGTGCCACCCAGCAACTCAAACAGAACTTATACATAGCACAGTACCAGTTTTATGTAATTTAAAAACGCATAATACACTAATCAACACAATATATTTTATAAGAATTCAGCAGATCTGAGAATGGTATCAAACACAGTAAAACAGGTGACTGTGACTAGGCTCACAGAGAAAAGGAAATAGGAATGGAAATCTGAAATAGCAGAAGAGAATAAATAAACAAAAGACTCTGCACAGACTAATGATGGGAATGTGCTCTGATCATGATGGATTCCACACTCTGTCTTGGAAGTCCAATTCAAGAATTTAAAACAATGGCAAGAAAAAAAAAAAAAAAACTATTTTATGCCCAATTTAACAAGGTCCAGTTGTGGTGAGTGAGGCCTAGATGCTAATTTCTCCCATCCTGTGGCTATGAGGAAACCACTCCAACTCAGTCTTTGTTTCCTTATCTAGAATATGAAAAAGCAGGATTAGATGACATATTCCCTAAGGTTGCTTCCAGCTCTTTCTAGATTCTACCAATTCATAATTCTTCACTAAAAACTAAAAAGCAGACAATCCAATTAAATTATACAGATCTTTTCCTTTTATTTAAGGACCTCTGGTGGCACAGCGCCTAAGGCATTTGCTAACCAGAAAGTTGGCAGTTCAAACTCACAAGCTACTCTGCGGAAGAAATATGGGGCAGTCTGATTCTATAAAGATTTACCGCCTTTGAAATCCAGTGGGGGTCAATATGTGTTGGAACTCGCTCAGTGGTAGTGAGTTTGGTTTTTCCTTTCATTTAGTTACTAACCTTGGCAAGGTATCTAGGTGGTACAAACAGTTAACTTGCTTGGCTGGTAACGTAAAGGTTGGTTACTCAAGTGTACTTAGAGGCACCTCGGAAGAAAGGCCTGGTGATCTACTTAAAAAATTAGCCACTGAAAACCCTATAGAACTTAGTTTACTCTGACACACATTAAGCTACCATGAGTTGGAGTTGACTCAATGGCAAGTGGTTAACTTCAGTAAAGTAAATCCTCCATTAAAATATAAAATATAAATATAAATTAAGATTAACAGAAAATTCTCAGAATTATTTAAGAACAAAATTGTACCCTAAATCTCTATTCAACATAAATTCTACAGCACTCTGTCTTAGGCACTAGAGTAAAAAGATTTATAAATGGTCACCATGAGTCAAAAATCAACTCAATGGCAGCTAACAACAACAATGGTCTAAAAAGATTTATTTTATAAGGGTGGCCAAAAAAACCCCACCAAACCTGTGCCATCAAACTGATTCAACTCATAGTGTGCCTATCAGACAGAGTAGAAGTGCCTCATAGAGTTTCCAAGGCTATAACTTTTATAGAAGCAGACTGCCGTATCTTTCTCCCATGGGGCAGCTGGTGGGTTCATAACACCAACCTTTCAATTAGCAGCCTAACACTTAAGCCATAGTGCCACAAAGTCAATCAATACAATGAATTACATGGAACTGATTCTCAAAACCTGCTTTCCTTCTAGGAAATATTTCTACTATAAAATCTCAACATCAAAAAACACAGAATACCTTTCCAGCTCACACAAGGCCCTGGTATTCTTTTTTGATCTTGTTCTTCTAATGGTGTCCTGTCCACCTGAATCCCAGAGTCCTCTCTGCTTAAAGGCTGTTGATCATCTTCGCCTTCACTTTCTTCAGACCAATTCTGATTAAAACAAAACAAAATGCAGCTTATCTTTAGAGAATATAAAAATTTGAGGTACTTAGGGAAAAGATTAAGAAAATTTCACAAGAAAAGCAAAAACAATACCAAATGGAATTTTATTCTAAATGTCTTGAATGTATCTATTATATGAATGAATGATTTTTGGTGGCAAAAATCCTAAGATTTATAGCTCCTTACAGGATCTTTGTATTCACACCACTTTCTAGTACTAATAACTTGGTGCAAAATCTTAATAAATCTTCCATAATTACTTTTCTGTTGTTGTTGTTGTTGTTATATGCCGTCGAGTCGGACCTGACTCATAGCGACCCCTCCTTGGGTTTCTGAGGCAGTGTCACTACGGAAGTAGATTGCCCCATCTTCCTTCTGATGAGTGGCTGGTGGGGTTGAACCGCCAGCCTTCTGGTTAGCAGTCAAGTGCCTTAGGCACTAAGGTACCAGAGCTCCTAATTACTTCTCTAGTTTAGTGAAAAGTATTCTTGTTTTAGCTAAGTTGCTCTGTTGTTGTTATGTGCCTGTCCACGGAATTAGACTGCCCCATCTTCCTTCCGAGGAGTGGCTGGTGGATTTGAACCGCCAGCCTTCTGCTTAGCAGTCAAGTGCCTTAGCCACTATGCTACCAGAGCTCTAAGGCCAGAAGAACCCACAAGAATCAGCTATATCAAAACATATTTTCTGTATCTCACTTGGCATGTATTTATATTTTGAATAACAAAACTACTGTCACTTACTGGTGTGTCTACACTTGGAACAAAGTCAATTTCTTCACCTTCCATCAAGTATTTTCCCCAGTCAAAATTATCTTTCTTTTCTAAAATGTAAAAGAAAAACCTATCAGCTTCATCATAAATCTCTCTGAAAAATGCCAGGACTATAAAAAAAGTCTAACAAAACTCAAAATGTACTTAGAAAATGAAAGCTCAAAAATACCAGAACACTTAAACTGCTAGTCTAATACACTTTGCATCTAAATTTTTATATCTTCAAAAATTTTTTTTCTTATAATTGCACATAGTTTAACTTACAAAATCAAAACATACATTTAAAATGAAATTCTGCTTCTCTGAAAGTCATAATTATATACACCAAAGTAACAGAAATATTTTAGCTGCACTGACATCTACAACCTTGTATAAAAATCTCAGTGTCTGATAATTAAGCAATAAAATAAATTTCTCCTTTATTTTTAATACTTTAAGCTATTTGGTAACATACCTACTTCTTTATCTCTTGGTGTTTCCACATAATTGCTATTTGAAGGGGAATCAGAAAGACACAGAAGAAGTGATAGTATGGAATAATGTGCATCTGTCTTAAAACAAAAAATACAGAACACGAATTACTGATGTTGGTAAGTGCTTTCCAGTTTGAGTAAAGAAAAGATGCCCCACACATTTCTGTCTTTAACTTTTTTCTGATTTGAGAACATATAAATTATACCTAAATAAATGTTAATGTGTACAATTTTTTTTTAATAGCAAATGTACACATGAGTCTCACAAAGCCATCTGAAGGCTTGAATTCTATATTTCTAACAAGTAAAAGACTGGATGAGACTTTTATTCCCCTGAGAAAACTGAATGTCTTTGGAGGATAACATTAATATTTAAAAGTGATTATTCTCAAGTGACAATATGCATTATGAACTTGAAAAATGTTCACATATATTGCCTATAATCTTTACAGAAGCAGATTGCTACGCTTTTTCTTCTGCTGAATGGGTTTAAATCGCTACCCTTTAGATTAGCATGGGAATGCAAACCATTTGCACTACTCTGAGAAGAGATAAAAAATAAGAGACAGTTTGTGAGAGGAAGAATTCAAATTTGGTTTGAATCATACTGAATTTGAAGGATTATTGACATACTGAGATGGTGATGTCTAGCCAATTGAATTCATGGATTTAAATTAGGAAAGAAAATGTGTTACACAAAAGACTTAGACTTAAAAAGCATTCACACATTGGTAATGTTTGAACCAGAATTGTGGAGAGAGACAAAAGAAAATAATCATACAAATTCAAAGAATGTATGTGCTAAGTCAGTACATAGGAACCACAGTGAGGTGACTCGTTGTTGTTATGTGCCGTCAAGTTGGACCCAACTCATAGTGACCCCTCCTTGGGTTTCCAAGGCAGTATCACTATGGAAGTAGATTGACCCCATCTTCCTTCCGAGGAGTGGCTGGTGGGTTTGAACCACCAGCTGTGACTCATTAAAACCAGATAAATAAGGTTGGCATTAGAAATTTACAATAGAGCAACATAAAATACATCTGAGAAGAGTTATTTCAAAAATCTCAAAACAACTGAATGGTTATTAAAAATATTCCCTACTCTAAGAACAATCATGGCCCAAAATATGGCCCAATCGACCACAGTAGCAGGGGACATCAAGCTCAATTGGCGTAACATACTATATAAAACATTGTTCCACCTCCTACTTTGGCAAGTAGCGACTGGGATCTTAAAAGCTAGCAAGCTGCCATCTAGATGCAATGATGGGTCTCTCCTCGTCCAGAGCAAAGAA
>NW_006922243.1:1034268-1037513 GCF_000298275.1 Orycteropus afer afer
GGAGCTGTTGCATTGTGATAAACTGTGGTCAATGACATGAGACAAAGTATATGTGAACTGCTGTATGGAAAGTGAATTTGCTCTGTAAATCTTCATCCAAATCACAATTTAAAAAAAAAGGGCCCAATCAACAAAAAATTAGGTAACTGTAGAAAATGACCAAGAATTTATTTTGTTTATATTGAAGATTCATTTATGGGCAAAGATGATACCAATGAGAAGTTGGGTTAATCAGAGGTAAAGGAATGAAAAGGCATATGATGAATATGCCTATCCACAGTGCTTGATCCTTTTTTGTGGTCCTGGAGTAGCCTCATGCATACTGTATAAATGAATAATGGGTATTTTAGGCACAAACTGCCAGATCTACTTTCATGATTGTTTGAAACTATCAAAACCTGAGACTTCTCCTAGCTCCTAGGCACACCTAGAAACTTAATTTGTTGTTGTTGTTAGGTGCCGTTGAGTTGTCTCCAACTCACAGTGACCCTATGCACAAAAGAATGAAACACTGTGTGGTCCTCTGCCAGCCTCACGATGATTGCTATACCTGAACTCATCACTGCAGGCACTGTATCCATCTACCTTGTCGAGGGCCTTCCCCTTTTTCGTTGACCCTCCACTTTACCAAGCATGATATCCTTCTTCAGTAAATGGTTCCTTCTGATAACATGACCAAAGTAGGAGAGACAAAGTTTGGCCAATCTCACTTCCAAGGAGCATTCTTCCAGCTGCAGTTCTTCCAGGAAAGATTTATTAGTTCTTTTAGCAGTCCATGGTACTCTCAGTATTCTTCACAAACACCACAACTCAAAAGCATCAACTCTTCTATGGTCTTCCTTATTCATTATCCAGCTCTAACATGCATAATATGCAAATGAGAATACCATAGCTTGGGTCAGGCACACCTTAGTCTTCAAGAAGACATCTTTGCTCTTCAGCACCTGAAAGAAGTCTTTTGCAGCAGATTTGCCCAATGCAGTATGTTAGATGATTTCTTCACTACTGTTTCCATTGGTGTTCATTGTAGAATCAAGTAATATGAAGTCCTTGACAACTTCAATCTTTTCTCCACTTCTCGTGATGCTGCCTATAGGTCCAATTGTGAGGATTTTTATTTTCTTTATATTGAGGTGTAATTCATACTGCAGACTGTCGTCTTTAATCTTCACTAGTAAGTGCTTCAAGTCATCCTCACTTTCAGCAAGCAAAGTTGTGTCGTCAGCTTATCACAGGTTGTTAATGAGTCTTTCTCCAATCCTGATGCCATATTCTTCCTCATATAATGCAGCTTCTCAGATTATTTACTCAGCATACAAACTGAATAAGTATGGTGAAAGGATACAACCCTGATACACTCCCTTCATGATTTTAAACCATGCAATATCCCCTTGTTCTGTTCAAACAACAGCCTCCTGCTCTATGTACAGTTTCCTCATGAGTACAATTAAGTGTTATGGAATTCCCATTCTTCTCAATGTTATCCATAATTTGTTATGATCCACACAATCAAATGTTTTTGCATAGTCAATAAAACATAAGCAAACATCTTTCTGGTATTCTCTGCTTTCAGCCAAGATCCATCTGAGATCAGCAATGATATCCCTTGTTCCATGTCCTCTCCTGAATCCAGGTTGCATTTCTGGAAGTTCTCTGCCAATATACTGCTGCAAACATTTTTGAATTGTCTTCAATAAGATTTTACTTGCACATGATATTAATGTTATTGCTCAATAATTTCCATATAATAATTGGCTTTGTCTTCTTAAGCTGCTCTTTGAAATCTTCTGTTCAGCTCTTTTATCTTGTCATTTTTTCCACTTGCTTTAGCTACTCTCCACTCAAAAGCAAGTTTCAGAGTCTTCCCTGACATCCATTTTGGTCTTTTCTTCTTTTCTCGTTTTTAATGAACTTCTGCTTTCTTCATGGATGATATTCTTGATGTCTTCCCACAATTTCTCTGGTTTTTGGTTGCTGGTGTTCAATGCATCAAATCTATTCTTTAGATGGTCTCTAAATACAGGAGAGGTATTTTCAAGAAACCTGATTATATACTATCAAATGGAAATAAGTATTTTATTCTCTGTGATCATTTTACTTCATACTATAAATTTAAAAAAAGCCACTAAATTTAGTAACAAAAAATGTCCACAGAGAAATGCAAATCAAAACTACAAAGAGATACCATCTCACCTCTGCTAAAATGGCAGTAATTATAAAAACAAAACAAATGCTGGCAAGGATGTGGGGAGTTTGGAACGCTTATCCACTGCTCATGGGACTGTAAAATGGTATAACCACCATGGAAAACCATATGGTGCTTCCTCACAAAACTAGAAACAAAAAGTTATGATTCAGCAATACTATTTACAGGTATACATCCTAGAGATCTCATACTGAAGACACAGACATATGCACACCTATGCTCATCATAGCATTATTCACAATAACAAGAAGATGGAAACACCCAGTTAATGACTGACTGAATTGATAAACAAAATGTGGTACATATATACAATGGAATACTATGTAGCCACAAAGAATAATGATGAATTCTGAAAATATGCTCCAATGTGGATGAATCTGGAGGACATTTTGCTGAGTGAAATAAATCAACCACAAAAGGACAAATACTATATGATCCTACTATTATAAAGAGACAAACACTGGTGGTTACTAGAGATAGGTGGCTGGTGCGTGTGTGTGTGTATGAGATAGTTCTAGTAGACACTTGTTATTTCTGGTGATAGGAAGTATAACAATAAATGTGGGTGAAGTGTGCATAGCTTAATCACAGTATATGATATCGCTAAGAAGTAGGCAAGAAAAAAAAATTTAACTGCTATGATATATACAACTGTGTGACAACAACCAAAAGCTAGGAATGTGTTTACATATATATGCATACAAGTACATAGGTATGTATCCAAAAACCCAAACTCATTGCTATTGAATCAATTCGGAGAGCAGAACTGCCCTACAGGGTTTCCAAAGATGTAAATATTTTGCAGTAGCAGAATGTCACATTTTTTTCCCCTGCAGAGCAGCTGGTAGTTTTGAACCACCATCTTTTTCGTTAGCAGGAGAGTGCTTTAACCACTGTGCCACTAGGGCTTCTACAGGTTTGTATATGTATGAACATATGTGGGCACATAAAGATGTATCTGCATACAGGTGTATAAATGTAAGTATATGCATCCACATGTATTCAAATATACAATAAAACACATGTTGTTGTTGTTGTT
>NW_006922243.1:1038071-1039957 GCF_000298275.1 Orycteropus afer afer
TCTTTGACAACCTCAATCTTCTCTCCATTTATTGTGATGCTGCTCATTGGTCCAGTTGTGAGGATTTTTGTTTTCTTTATGTTGAGATGCAATCCATACTGCAGACTGTATTCTTCAACCTTCATCATAAAACACATAGGATACTTCTTATACTTAGAACAACTCATAGTATTGTTTTATGGGGTTTGAAGATTTAGGATCATAGTCTCATGGGTCAATTCAGTCAATTGGCATATATAGCATGTAAAATTTATGTTCTACATCCCAGTTTGGGGAACAATATCTGGGGTCTTACATGCAGTCATCTATATGGGCCTCTATACTTCTGGAGTAAAAGAGAAAGAAGGAAACCAAAGACTCAGAGAATAAACTAGTCTACAGGGCTAATACCAACACAAACCATGACCTCCTTAACCCTGAGATGAGAACTAGATGGCACCCAGCTACTACTACTAACTATTCTTATCATGAACACAGTAAATAGATACTGATAGAATGGGAGCAAATTGTGGAACAGAATTCAAATTCTTAAAAAGTCCAGACTTACCTGGACCAGTTGAGACAGGAGGACTCCCTAAGACTGTTTACCTAGAGACACTTTTTAAACCATGAACCAAAACTATTCCATGAGGTCATTTTTAACTAAGTAACAGACTGGTTATAAAATAAACAATACCATCTGTAAGTACTGTGTTCCTTTAAGAAAGTATCTATATGAAGTCAAATGATCAACATTTACTCAAAAGCAAAAATGGGAAACTAGATCACTGGAAATGGAAAACCAGAGTGGAAATAATGAGAAAGTTAACACTGTGACAAACGGGAACCTAATTTGTTGTATAAACTTTCACTGAAAACACAATAAATATCTTAATAATAATAATAAAAACTTTACATAATGCCATCCAACAATTTAGGATAGATGTACCACATTTTACTTAATTAAATAATCCAAAACCAAATCTACTGTTGTCAAGTCAATTCTGAAACACAGTGACCCTATAAAATAGAGGAGAACTGTCCAATAGGGTTTCCTAAGGCTGTAAATCTTTTATGAAAGCAGACTGGCACTTCTTTCTCCCATGGAGCACCTGGTAGGTTCGAACTGTCGACATTATGGTTAGCAGCCGATCTCTTTAAACACTGTATCATAATTTTACTTTATTATTTTCTTATTAGTGGACATTTCAATTTTTTCCAATCTTATATTATCATAAAATGTATGCCACCTCATGGATTCTTCCCTATAATAAATTCTGAAAAGGTGAAATGCTAAGTCAACATATTTGCATTTGTAATTTTGAGAAATGATCCCAAAACAGAGATTAGATGAATCTGCATTCCCATCAGTATATAATTATGTTTCCATATACTTTTTATTGATCAGATAACTGAAAAATGGTATCTCAGTGTTTCTTTAGCCTGCATCTCTCATGTCATGGAAGGGTGAGCATTTCTCATAAGTTTTAAAGTTACCTTATTTTCCTTTATTATTTTTCGGTAGTGTCCTTTATACAATTGTCAATCTTTTTCTTATTTATGAGATTGATTTCTAAATTAAGATATTAGCTGTGCAGGAAAGAGTTAACTCAGCAGGCCTGAGTTACTAAAACTTTACACGTTCCTAAAATGGACTTGCTTTCATGACTGGTCTGTGCTAGCTCCTAGGAACTGAGCTCTTGGAATAATCTCAGTGTTTACATGCCTGGGTCTTGGACCATCCTATACCAGTTTGTGCAAAACAGTGTGACTTGGGGCGGGCAAGATGGCGGACTAGGCAGAAGGATTGCACAGACGCTCTTCAACAAAGAAAAGGGAAACCAATTAACACAGACACAGAAGATAATCTTGGACCCCTGAGCCTTGAAGGAAAGGATGCAGATTTG
>NW_006922243.1:1057580-1076511 GCF_000298275.1 Orycteropus afer afer
ATTATTTGGAAAAAAAAAAAAAAAAGGGACCAGGTTTGCTGGTCTGACAGAGCCTGATGGAACCACTGAGACTATGGCCCCTACCTGCCCTTCAGGTCTGGAATTGAACCCACACCTCTGGCTTCCAGCCAAACAAAAGACAGGCACATGAGCTGAACATTGACATTAGGTATACTCCTTGGACAGATCAGTCATGGGAGAATAGAAGGGCTGTGTATGCACAGGGACATACCTCAGGGGCAGGAGTCCATGAAGGGAAGGACACAGGGAAGAGTTAACTATGGAGAAGAAGTGGAAAGTGAGCTGTTACATTGTGGTAAACTGTAGTCAATGTCATGAGACAAAAGTGTATGTGAACTGCTGTATGGAAAGTGAATTTGCTCTGTAAACATCCACCCAAATCACAATTGGAGAAAAAAAAAAAAAAAAAAAAGGTTTTATCTAACCTGAAAAATAGGTTTTATCTAACCTGAAAAAAGAGACTGAAGAGAAATGAACAGAATGCAATGACATCGAGCATAATAACATATGCATTACAGGAGTCTCTGTAGATGAGAAAGGGAAGGGCAGAAAAAGAAAATTAGAATAAATAAGGGCTAAACACATTCCAATCTTAACAAAAAAAAAATCATTGATCTACAGATCTACAGCCCCCAGGTGGCAGGGAGCAGTGGCAGACAGGGCCACCAGTAGCCAAAACAGGTTAAGGAGGGCAGGGGACAGCTCTAGGCGGCAGACAGCAGCAGCAGACAGGCCAGCAGAAAGAGGTGGGGGAAGACCAGAAAATGAGTGGAACAGTTGGAACAGCTAAGGGAGATGAACTTGTTTGTTGCTTTGTTGTATTGTGGTGGCTTACGTGTTGCTGTGAGGCTGGAGGCTATGCCAGCAGGGATGCCCGTGGTGGACCAATTTTGGTGGAGCTTCCAGACTGAGACAGACTGGGAAGAAGAAAGAAGCCATTCACTTCTCAAAGAACTGGCCAGTGAAAACCTTATGAATCGCAGTGAAACTATGTCTGATATGTTGTTGTTGTTGTTATGTGCCGTCGGGTTGGCCCCGACTCATAGCGACCCCTCCTTGGGTTTCCAAGGCAGTATCACTACGGAAGTAGGATTGCCCAACCTTCCTTCTGAGGAGTGGCTGGTGGGTTTGAACCGCCAGCCTTCTGGTTAGCAGTCAAGTGCTTTAGCCACTATGCTACCAGAGCTCCTATGTCTGATATATTACTGGAAAATTTTATGAGTAGCCCTGAAACACTGTTTGATACAGTGCTGGAAGATGAGCCCCTCAGGTCAGAAACCACTCAAAATATGACTGAGAAAGAGCTGCCTCATCAGAGTGACTGAGAAAGAGCTGCCTCATCAGAGTAGAGCCTACCTTAATGATGTGGATAAAGTAGAGCTTTCAGGGCCCCCATGTGCTGAAGTGGCATGACTCAATATGAGAAGAAACAGCTGCAAACATCTATTGATAATCAGAACATGGAATGTATGAAGTATGAATCAAGGAAAATTGGAAGTTGTCAAAAAAGAAACGGAACGCATAAAGATTGATATCCTAGGCATGAGTGAGCTGAAATGGACCAGTGTTGGCCATTTTGAATCAGATAACCATATGATCTACTATGCTGGGAATGACAAATTGAAGAGGAATGGTGTGGCATTCATCGTCATAAAGAATGCTTCAAGATCTATCCTGAAGTACAATGCTGACAGTGACAGAAAAATATCCATACATCTACAAGGAAATCCAGTTAATACTACTATTATTCAAATTTACGCATCAACCACCAAAGCCAAAGATGAGGAAATTGAAGACATTTCTCAACTTCTCCAGTCTGAATCTGACCAAACATGCAATCAAGATGTCTTGATTATCATTGATGACTGGAATGCAAAACTTGAAAACAAGGAACAATCACCGACAGCTGGAAAATTTGGCCTTGGAAACAGAAATAATGCTGGAGATTGCATGATAGACTTTTGCAAGACCATCAACTAACTCATTGCAAATAACTTTTTTCAACAATACAAATGGCAGCTATACACGTGGACTTTGCCAGATAGAGTACAAAGGAATCAGACTGACTACATCTGTGGCAGGAGGTGATGGAAAAGCTCAATATCTTCAGACAAAAGAAGCTGATTGTGGAACAGACCATCAACTGCTCATATGCAAGTTCAACTTGAAAACAAAACACGTCCACGAGAGCCAAAATAGGACCTTGTATATATCCCTCCTGAATTTAGAGACCATCTAAAGAACAGATTTGATGCACCAATGACAGAAAACCAGAATAATTGTGGGACGACATCAAGAGCATCATCCATGAAGAAAGCAAGAGGTCAAGAGGGCATTAAAAATACGGGAAAGAAAGAAAAGACCAAAATGGGTGTCAGAAGAGACTGTGACACTTGCCCCTGAGCGAAGAGCAGCTAAAGCAAATGGAAGAAATGACAAGATAAAAGAATTGAACCGAAGATTTCAAAGAGCAGCTCAAGCAAAAAAAGCCAATTACTATAATGAAATGCACAGACCTGGAGTTAGAAAACCAAAAGGAAAGAACACGCTTGGCATTTCTCAAGCTGAAAGAACCAAGGAAAAAATTTAAGCCTTGAGTTGCAATATTGAAAGATTCTATGGGCAAAATATTGAATGATGCAGGAAGCATCAAAATAAAATGGAAGGAATACACAGAGTTATTGTACCAAAAAGAACTGGTCTCCCTTCATCCATTTCAGGAGGTGGTATATATTCAAGAACCAATGGTACTGAAGGAGGAAGTAGAAGCTGTACTCAAAGAATTGAGGAAGAACAAGATTCCAGGAATTGACAGAATACCCACTGAGATGTTTCAACAAATGGAAGCCCCGATGGAGGCACTCATTTGGTTATGCCAAGAGATCTGGAAGACAGCTACCTGGCCAACTGACTGGAAGAGATACATATTTGTACCCATTCCAAAGAAAGGTGATCCCATACAATGTGGAAATTATCAAACAGTATCATTAAATCACATACAAGTAAAATCTTACTGAAGATAATTCAAAAACAGTTGCAGCAGTATATAGACAGAGTACTTCCAGAGGTGCAAGCTGGACTCAGAAGAGGATGTAACAAGGGATATCACTGCTGATGTCAGATGGATCTTGGCTCAAAGCAAAGAATACTAGAAAGATGTTTACATGTGTTTTATTGACTATGCAAAAGCATTTGATTGGGTGGATCATACAAATTATGGATAACATTGAGAAGAATGGGAATTCCAGAACATTTAATTGTACTCATGAGGAACCTGCACATAGACTGGGAGGCTGTCATTTGAACAAGGGGACACTGCATGGTTTAAAATCAAGAAGGGAGTGCATCAAGGTTGTATCCTTTCATATTTATTCAATCTAAATCCTGAGCAAATAATCTGAGAAGACGGACTATATGAAGAAGAACATGGCATCAGGATTAGAGGAAGAATTATTAACAACCTGCGATACGCTGACAACACAACTTTGCTTTCTGAAAGTGAGGATGACTTGAAGTACTTACTGATGAAGATTGAAGAATACAATCTGCAGTATGGATTACACCTCAATATAAAGAAAACCAAAACCCTCACAACTGGACCTATGTGCTGTAGCAAATTACCTAGTATGGCTTTTCTAGCCATAACTCTTTGTAAACTCCATGGTGGAATTTGCTGTAAGCAACTGAGGGACTCCTGATTGCAAAAGTTATCCACCTGGGGTATCTCTGTTGGAAGCAGCACAAAGTAATGTTCTGGGAGGTTCGCTCTCTTGCACATGCTTGCAATTCTGATGTTATGACTGGCTAGCTTGGCCACTCTGCCAGGCTCAAAAGGAGGCCTCCTAGAGGCAGAAGTCTCTCTCTTGACTGTTGGTTTTCCTGAACTTGAATTGTAGCCTGGTGCTTCCCTAATAAACCCCGTAATCTGTGAGTTCTGTGTGGCCACTGCAGTCAATTATCGAACCCAGGAGAGAGGTGGTGGGTGCTTTGGGAGGAACAGTTGGTGAAAGGGCTGGAGGTAGTCAGAATGTCTGGCCTTGCAGGAATAGGCCTTGGGTTACTGATAGTGACTCTCTCTTTCTCTTGTGGGGTTAGAGGAGGTCAGGAGATGTGGCCTCCTTGTCCCTTTTGCAACCTATAAAAGCAGCATTACAATAAATGGAGAAAAGATTGAAATCGTCAAAGACTTCAGTTGCTTGGTTCTACAACTGATGCTAATGGAAGCAGTAATTGGGACATCAGATGACATAGAGCACTGGGTAAATTAGCTGGAAAGGACCTTTCTCAAGTGCTGAAGAGTAAAGATGTCTTCTTGAGGACTAAGGTGCACATGACACAAGCCATGGTATTTTCAATTGCCTCATATGCCTGTGAGAGCTGGACAATGAATAAGGAAGACCAAACAAGAATTGATCCTTCTTAGCTGTGGTGCAGGCGAAAAACGCTGAAAGTACTGTGGACTGCTAAAAGAACTAACAGGTCTGTCCTGGAGGAAGTGCAGCCAGAATGGTCCTTGGAGGCGAGAACAACCAGACTTTGTCTCACATACTTTGGTCATGTTGTCAGAAGGGACAGAATTCCCTGGAAAAGGATATCATGCTTGGTAAGGTGGAAGGTTGCCGAAAGCAGGGAAGGCCCTCAATGAGATGGAGTAACACTGTGGCAGTGGTGATGGGCTCAAGTATAGGAAGAATCATGGAGCTGGCCTAGGACCCCATGGTGTTTCTTTCTGCTGTGCACAGGGTCACTATGAGTCAGAGACAACTCAATGGCACCTAACAACAAGAAATTATGTATAACATTAAGAATGGGAATTCCAAAACACTTAATTGTGCTCATGAAGAACACGTACGTAGACCAGGAGGCTGTTGTTCAAACAGAACAAGGGGACACCGCATGGTTTAAAATCTAGAAGGGAGTGCATTAGGGTTGTATCTTTTCAACATACTTATTCAAAAATCCTTACAACGGGACCAATAAGCAGCATCATGATAAATGGAGAAAGCTGTCAAGGATTTCATATTACTTGGTTCTACAATCAACATTAATGGAAGCAGCAGTAGATATCAGACGTCGTACAGCATTGGGCAAATCTGCTGCAAAGGACCTCTTTCTTTCTTTTTTATTTTTATTGTGATTTGGGTGAAAATTTACAAAGCAAATTCACTTTCTATACAGCAGTTCACATACACTTTGTCTCAAGACATTGACCACAATTTACCACAATGCAACAGCTCCCCTCTCACTTCCTCCCAACAGTTACCTCTTCCCTGTGTCTATCCCTCCATGCACTCCTACCCCCTGAGCTATCTCCCTGTGCATAAACAGCCCTTCTTTCCCCCATGATTGTTCTCTCCAAGGAGTGTATCTACTTGAGGTAAATGTTCAACTCATATGCCTGTCTTTTGTTTGGCTGGAAGCCACAAGTATGAGTTCAATTCCAGACCTGACAGGCAGCTAGGAGCCATAGTCTCAGGGGTTCCAAGCTCGGATCAGACCAGCAAATCTTTTTTTTTTCCCCAAATGATTTTGAGTTTTGTTCCACATTGTTGTCCCTCTCTATCCAGGATCTCCTACATAGATGCCTCTCCAAGTGCTTGACAGTGGTAGCCGGGCACCATCTAGTTCTTCTGGTCTCATAGTCATATAGGCTGTGGATCGCATGGTGTACCAGTCACTAGGACTAATGATTTCCATGAATCTTTGGTTTCCTTCATTCTTCTTTGCTCTGGATGAGGAGAGACCAATCGTTGCATCTAGATGGCTACTTGCAAGCTTTTAAGATCCCAGTCTCTACTCGCCAAAGTAGGAGATGGAACAATCATTTGTGTACTGTTATGCCAATTGAGCTTGATGTTGCAAAGGACCTCTTTCAAGTGATGAAGAGCAAAGATGAAACTTGAAGATGAAGGTACACTTGACACAAGCCATGGTATTTTTAATTGCCTCATATGCATGTGAGAGCTGGACAATGAAAAAGCAAGACCAAAGAAGAGTCGATGCTTTTGAATTGTGGTGATGGAGAAGAATGCCGAAAGTACCATGGACTGCTAAAAGAACTAAAAAATCTGTCCTGGAGGAAGAGTAGCTGGAATACTCCTTGGAAGCAAGAATGGCCAAACTTTGCCTCACCTACATTGGTCATGTTGTAAGAAGGGACCATTCCCTGGAGAAGGATATCATGCTTGGCAAAGTGGGGGTACAAAGAAAAAGGGGAAGGCCCTCAACAAGATGGACTGACGCAGTGGCTGCTATGATGGGCTCACGTATTGCAAGGATCGTGAGGCTGGCACAGGACCAGGCAGTGCTTTGTTCTACTGTCCATGAGTCCATGAGGTTGTTAAGAGTTGGAGATGATGTGACAGCACCTAACAACAAGAGATCTAAGAAGCTCAACAAACTCCACATAAGACAAAGACAATATGTCACATCTAGAGAAATGTTAGTCAAATTGCTGAAATTCTAAGACAGGGAAGATATCTTGCAAAAAGCAAGAGAAAAATGACTGATCATGTAAAGAGAAACTGAACAAGATGTTAACAATGAAATCACAAATTACCAAAATCAGGAAAAGAGAACATTATTACTGAAATTAAGAAGACTGTAAGAGATTATTCAGAACAATATTATATCAACAAGAAAGTTGTATCTGGATAGATCTATAACAAGTAAAGAAACTGAATTAGTAATTTAAAACTGTGGCCCCAGTTACCCTTTCGGCCTGGAACTGAACTCTCTTGTGGCTTCCAGCCAAGCAATAGACAAATGTATAAGGTGAACACTTATACTAGTAAGGACACTCTTTAGAACAATCAACATGGAAGATAAGAAGGGCAGGTATTTGCACAGGGAGAGAGCTCAGAGGGCAGGAATGAACAGAAAGGACACAGGGAAGAGGTAACCACAGGGAGGAAGTGGGAAGAGAGCTGTTATATTACGGGGATTGCAATCAATGTCATGACACAGTATGTATATAAACTAATGGCAAATGAACTTGCTTTGTAAACTTTCACCCAAATCACAATTTAAAAATTACTTAAATTATTAATTAAAATCTTCCTATGAAGCCCACCATCACTCATCTGTCAGTCTGTCATACCATGGTAACTTACATGTTGTGTTGATGCTGGAAGGTATGCCACTAGCATTTCAAATACTAGCAGGGTCACACATAATGGACAGGTTTCAAGAGGACTTCCAGACTAAGACAGACTGGGAAGGAGGATGGGGCCATTCATTTCTGAAAATACTGGCCAATGAAAACCTTAGAGTCAACCTTAATGTTATGAATGGAGTAAAACTTTCAGGACCTTCATTTGCTGATGTAGCACAACTAAAAACAAGAAGAAACAGCTGCAAACATTCATTAATGATAGGAATATGGAATGTATGAAGTATGAATCTCAGAAACTTGAAAGTTGTCAAAAATGAAATGGAACGCATTAAGATCGAAATCCTAGGCATTAGTGAGCTGAGGTGGACTAGTATTGGCCATTTTGAATCAGGCAATCGTATGGTTTACTATACCAAAAATGACAAATTGAAGAGGGATGGTGTTGCATTCATGGTGAAAAAGAACATTTCAACATGTATCTTCAACTACAATGTTGTCAATGGTAGGATAATTTCCATAAACCTGCAAGGAAGACCAGTTAATATTACTATTGTTCAAATCTATGCACAAAACACTAATGCCAAAGATGAAGAAATTGAAGATTTTTACCAACTTCTGCCGTCTGAAATTGAAACATGTAATCAAGATGTATTGATAATTATTAGTGACCGGAATGCAAAAGTTGGAACCAAAGAACTGGTAGTTGGAAAATAATGCCTCTGTGAAGAATCGATGCTGGAGATTGCGTGACAGAATTTTGCAAAGCCAGTGATTTATTCATTGCAAATACCTTAAAGAATACACAGACACTATATTGATTACATTTGTGGAAAGTGGCAAAGGAGAAGCTCAGTAACACCTGTCAGAACAAGGCTAGGTGCTGACTGTGGAATAGGTCATCAATTTCTCATAGGCAAGTTCAAGTTGAAGCCGAAGAAAATTAAAACAAGTCCACAAGAGCCAAAATATGACCTTGATTATATTGTACCTGAATTTAGAAGCCATCTGAAGAACAGATTTGATGGATTTAACACCAGCAACTGAAGACCAAACAAGCTGCGGCATGACATCAAGAACATCATGCATGAAGAAAGCAAAAGATCATTAAAAAGAAAGGAAAGGAAGACAAGATCAAAATAGATATCAGAAGAGACTCTGAAACTTGCTCATGAATAGTGAGTAACTGAAGCAAATGGAAGAAATGATGAAAAGAAAGCTCTGAAGAGAAGTTTTCAAAGGGCAGCTTGAGAAGACAAAGTAAGATATTATAATGAAATGTGTGAAGATCTGGAATTAGAAAACCCAAATGGAAGAACACTCTTGGCATTTCTCAAGATGAAAAAAATTAAGAGAAAATTCAAGCCTCAAGTTACAATACTAAAAGATTCTATGGGTAAAATACTGAATAATTCAGAAGTCATCAAAAAAAAAAGATGAAAGGAATACACAGAGTCACTGTACCAAAAATAACTGGTCAACATTCAACCATTTCAGGAGGTAGCACGTGATCAAGAACTGATGGTACTGAAGGAAGAGGTCCAAGCTGCAGTGAAGGAAATGGCAATAGAACAAAATGGATGCAGTGCTGGAGGCGCTCACTTGTGTATGCCAGGAAATTCAGAAGACAGCTTCTGGGCCAACCAACAGGAAGATATCCATATTTACATCCATTCCAAAGAATGCTGATCCAACAGAATGTGGAAATTACTGAACAATATCATTAATATAACAAACACACAAATAAAATTTTGCTGAATACAGTTGTAGCAGTATACTGAAAGAAAACTCCCAGAAATTCAAGCCAGATTCTGAACAGGGCATGGAATGAGAGATATCATTGCTAATATCATATGGATCTTGGCTGAAAGCAAAAAGTATCAGAAAGATGTTCGCCTGTGTTTTATTGACTATACAAAAGCATTTGACTGTGAGGATCATAACAAATTATGGGTAACACCATGAAGAATGAGAATTCCAGAACACTTAATTGTGCTCATGAGGAACTTCTACATACACCAAGAATGAGGGGATAATGCATGCTTTAAAATCATGAAAGGTGTGGGCCAGGGTTGGATCCTTTCACCATTCACATTCAATCTGTAAGGAGCTCTGGTAGCATAGAGGTTAAGGTGTTTGGCTGCTAACAAGAAGGTCAGAGGTTCACATCTACCAGCTGCTCCACAGGAGGAAGATGAGGCAATCTACTTCTGTAAAGATTTACAGCCTTGGAAACCCAATGGGGGTTGCTTTGAGTTGGAATCAATGGCAGAGGGTTTTCTTTTTTTAAAAACTCTATCTGAATACTGAGCCCATAATCAGAGAAGCTGGACTATAATAAGAACGTGGCATGCATCATTGGAGAAAGACTCATTAACTACCTGCAATATGCAGATGACACAACTTTGCTTGGTGAAAGTGAAGACAATTTGAAGGACTTACTGATGAAGATCAAACACTACACCTCAACATAAAGAAAACAAAAATGCTCAACTGCACCAATAAGCAACATCTCGGTAAGTGGAGAAAAGATTGAAGTTGTCAAGAGATTACATTTTATTTGGATCAATAACCAACAACATGGAAGCAGTAGTCAAGAAATCAAATGTCATATTACATTGGGCAAAACTGTTGCAAAAGGAGGGAACACTTGCCAACTTATTCTGTAATGCATTAGCCTAATACAAAAACAAAAAAGACATCACAAAAACAAACAAAAATCCCTCATAAATATAGATGCAAAAATTCTTTAACAAAATATTAGTAAAATAATTTCATCAACATTTCAAAACGGCTACACATCTATATCAAGTGGCATTTATCCCAGAAATGCAAGATTCAATTATCATCTAAAAATCATTTAATATAATACACCATATTAACCAAATAAATGGCAAGAAACCCACATGATCATTTCAATAGGTATGTAAAAACATTTCACAAAATCCAAAATTCATCCATGATAAAAAAAAAGCTCTCAACCAACTAAGAATAATGGGAAACATCCTCAACTTGATCAACAGCATGCAGTGTAGTAAATTACAGAGTGTGGCTCTTCTAGCCCTAAGTCTTTGTAAACTCCGTGGTGGAATTTGCCACGAGCACCTGAGTAGCTCCTGACTGTTCAAGTTGTTCAAGTTATCCACCTGAGGTATTTCTGTTGAGAGTGGCATGAAGCAATCTTCCGGGAAGTTCTCTCTCGTTGTTTTTGTTGTTATGTGCCTTCAAGTCGGTCCCGACCCATAGAGACTCCAACTTTGGGTTTCTGAGGCAGTATCACAACAAAGTAGATTGTCCAACTTTCCTTCCAAGGTGTGGCTGGTGGTTTGAACTGCCAGCCTTCCGGGTAGCAGTAAAGTACCTTAGGCGCTATCCTACCAAAGCTCCTCTCTCTTTCTCTCAGGTGTATAGAATTCTGAGGTTGGGAATGGTTAGTTTGGCCACTCTGCCAGGCTCAAAAAGAGCCTTCCTAGAGGTAGAACGAATCTCTCCCTGCCAGCTGAGAGACATGAGAGACACACATCACTGACAGAGAGAGCTGCAAGAGACTACGCATGTTCCTGAACTTGAATTGTAGCCTGTTGCTTCCCTAATAAACCCCATAATCTGTGAGTTCTGTGTGGCCACTGTAGCAAATTATCGAACCCAGCAGAGAGGTGGTGAGTGGTGCAGGAGGAAGGGTTGGTGTCAGGGTTGGTGAAAGGGCTGGAGGGAGGCAGCATGTCTGGCCTTACAGGAATAGGCTCTGGGCTATTGATGGTGCTTCTGTCTTCCTCTTGTGGGGTTAGAGGAGGTCAGAAGATGCAGTCTCCTTGCCCGTTTGGCAGGCATCTACAAAAACTATACAACTATAGCTAACATTATACTTAATGGTGAAAAACTAAGTGCTTTCTTGTAAAACTAAGGAGCTCTGGTGGTATAGTGGATAAGGCATTTGACTGCTAACCGGAAGGTTAATGGTTCAAACCCACCAGCTGCTCTGCAGAAGGCAGACTGGGCGATCTACTTCCCTAAAGATTTACAGCCTCAGAAACCCAATGGGGGTCGCTGTGAGTTGGAAACGACTCAATGGCAGTGAGTATGGTTTGGGTTTTTTTCTTGTAAGATTGGGAACAAGACAAAGGTGTCTGCTCTCCCTATCTATTCTGTTCTACACTGTATTACAGTTTCTAGCCAGTGCAGTGACCAAAAAAAGCCTAAAAACAAAACAAATGAAAATTTCAGATTGGAAATAAGTATTTAGAAATGACATCCTGTATGTAGAAAATGCTAAGGACTCTTGAAGGAAGTTATTATAATGAATGAGGTTGTTGTTGTTATATACTGTCAAGTCGGACCTGACTCATAGTGACCTCTCCTTGGGTTTCCGAGGCAGTATCACTATGGAAGTAGATTGCCCAGTCTTCCTTCTGAGGAGTGGCTGGTGGGTTTGAACTGCCACCCTTCTGATTAGCAGTCAAGTGCTTTAGGCACTATGCTACCAGAGTCCTAATGAATGAGGTTAGTAAGGTTAAAGTATTCAAAATCAATATAGAAATGAATTACATTCCTATACACTATTGATGAACAATCTGAAAATGAAATTAAGAAACCAATTTCATTCACAATAACATTACAGAGAATAAAATAATTAAGTGCAAGATCTGTACAATGAAAACTACAAAAACGTATCTTTAATTGTCAAAAGAACTTACAGAAGATCTAAGTAAGTGGAAATATATTCCACATTCATGGACTGGAAGACTTAATATTGATAAGATGACAATATTTCCCACACTGACCTACAGATTCAACATAATCGCTATAGGCTTTTCTAGAGCAACTGACAAGCTCAACATACAATGCCCATGAACATACAAAGGGTTTAGAAGAAAAAACAATCTTAAAAAAGAATAGAGTTATAATATTTACATTACCTGATTCTAAAACTTACTATAAAGCAATGCATATATTGGTATAAACGTAGCCATACAAATTCACGAAATAATTAAGAGACCAGAAAAAAACTTTTATATTTATAGACAATTTATTTTTGATAAAGTCGTCAAGGGGTAAAGGATAGTCTTTTCAACAAACATTGCTGGTTCCCTATGGAAAAAAAAAATTAGAGCTTTCCTTACACCATATACAACAATTAAGTTCATAAACCTAAGTCCAAGTGCTATCCTATAAAAAGGCTGTAAGAAAACATAGGAAAAAAGTCTTTACGGCTTTGGGTAGGGCCTAGAGTTCTTTGACAGGACGCTTTGATTATGAGACATAAAACAGAAAAATTGATAAATTATAAATTGGACTTCATTAAAATCAGTAACCTGAGTTGGAAAGAATATCATTAAGAAAATCAGAGATTAGAGGAAAATACTAAACCTATTACTATTGACTTGATTCTGACTCATGGCAACTCCATGTGTTAGAGTAGAACTGCTCCATAGGTTTTCCTTGCTTCTAAGCAGATAGCCAGGCCTTTCTTATGTGGCTCTGCTGGGTGGGTTTGAACTCCAACCATAAGTTTAGTAAGTACAAATTGTTCGCAACACCCAGGAATTTTATATACCCTTTTTGTTGTTGTTAGTTGCCGTCAAGTCTGTTTCAAATCACAGCAACCCCATGTGTGCAGAGCAGAAAAGCTCCATAGGGTTTTCAAGGCTGCAACCTTTAGAAGCAGAGCATGAGGCCTCTGGAAGGATTCAAAACACCAATGAGCACTTAACTGTCTGTTCCACCCAGGAACTCCAAAATGGCTATACTTAAAAAGATAAGTGTATGTGAGGATGTGGATAAATGGGAACACTTAAACACAAAAGAGACACTCTTCTGTGGATTGGGATTCTGTTGTACTGCCTACAACTGTTCGTGAGCGAACAATCCACCAGTAACCCTGGAGATCTTGGATTCGTCATTCGTTGGAGTCAACAACCAGTACACTAACTGCCAACCTTAAGCTCCTCAGCCCCTGCAGCTGCGTGAGTCAGGAAAAGCCTCCAGCTTGACGTTTGATCTAAGAAATTTGGACTGTAAGTGTGTGAGCCATTTTCCTAAGATAAATTTCCTTTTCTCTACATATATAAGCTTTACTGGTTTTGTTTCTCTAGAGGACCCAGTCTAACACAGGTGGATAATGCATTTGGCTGCTACCTGGAAGGTCAGTGGTTGAAACCCACCAGCCACTCCATGGAAGGACATTGGGGTGATCTACTTCAGTAAAGATTTACAGCCTTGGAAACCCAACAGACTCGATTTTGACTCGACGGCAGTGACTTTGGTATGATTTTGGTTTAAATCTAAACTTACATATACACAAGCTTTCCCACTCCTAGAATCCTAACACTGAGAACAAATGCCCACACAAACACTTGTATAAGAATGATCACAACAATTCATTATTCGTAACAGTCAAAAACTGGCAACAATCAAATGCCATTAATTGGTGAAAAAACAAGATGTAGTATATCCATACAATAAAATGCTCATCAGTGAAAAAGGACAGGACATTATACATGCCACAACATGGATGAAATTCAAAAATACAATGCTAAGTGAAAGAAGACATAAAAGAGTATATACTGTATGGTCATTTACATGACCATTTATATGAAATGTACAAAAAAGGCAAATTTAAAATATAGCAAATAGATTAGTAGTTGTCAGGCTGAGTGGGAGCAAAGACTGGTTGCAAATGGGATTGAGGGAAATTTGGGGGGAGCAGTGGAAGGTGGGGGTTTGTGTGCATGGAGCGAGGACCCCAGGGGCAGACTGCAGTGAGCCAGCCGGGAGCAGCAGAAGGCAGGTATTTGTGGGGGTCCCCAGGGGGAAGCCAGGTAAGTGAGCAGGGTTGGGGAGACCAGGAAATGAGCAGAGCAGTTTTGAACAGCTAAGTGAAACAAACTTGTCTGTCAGTTTGTCACACAGTGGTGGCTTGAGTGTTGCTGTGAGGCTGGAGGCTATGCCACTGGTGTTTCAAATGCCAGCAGGGTTACCCATGGAGGACCGGTTTCAGGGGAACTTCCAGACTAAGACAGGCTCAGAAGAAGGAAAAGGCCATCCACTTCTCAAAGAATTGGCCAGTGAAAACCTTATGAATAGTAGTGAAACACCTCTGATATATTACTGGAAAACTTTATGAATAGCCCTGAAACACTGTGTGATATAATGTTGGATGATCAATTCCTCAGGTGCGAAGGCACTCAAAATACAACTGGAGAGGAGCTGCCTCCTCAGAGTACAGCCAACCTTAATATACTGCTGCAACCATTTTTGAATTATTTTCAGTAAGGTCTTATTTGCGTGCAATATTAATGATGTTGTTCGATAATTTCCACATTCTGTGGGATCAGCTTTCTGTGGAATGTGTACAAATATGGATCTCTTCCCGTCAGTTGTCCAGGTAGCTGTCTTCCAAATCTCTTGGCATAACCGAGTGAGTGCCTCTAGTGTGGCATCTGTTTGCTAAAATATCTCAGTGGATATTCCGTCAATTCCCGGAGCCTTGTTCTTCGCCGATTCCTTCATTGCAGCTTCGACTTCCTCCTTCAGTACCATTGGTTCTAGATCATATGCCACCTCCTGAAATGGATGAAGATTGACCAGTTCTTTTTGGTACAGGGACTCTGTATATTCCTTCCATCTTCTTTTGATGTTCCCTGCATCATTCAATGTTTTGCCTTTAGAATCTTTCAATATTGCAACTTGAGGCTTCAATTGTTTCTTCAGTTCTTTCAGCTTGAGAAATGCTGAGGCTGTTCTTCCCTTTTGGTTTTTTAACTCCAGATCTTTGCACGTTTCATTATAGTAATTGGCTTTGTCTTCTCGAGCTGCTCTTTGAAATCTTTGGTTCAATTCTTTTATCTTTTCATTTCTTCCACTGACTTTAGCTACTCTCCGCTCAAGGGCAAGTTTCAGAGTCTCTTCTATGATCCATTTTGGTCTTCTCTTGTTTTGATGTCTCTTTAATGTCTTTAATGACCTCTTGCTTTCTTCATGGATGCTCGTGATGTCATCCCACAATTCATTTGGTTTCCGGTCATTCAATGCATCAATTCTATTCTTTAGATGGTCTCTAAATTCAGGAGGGATATATTCTAGATCATATTTCGGCTCTCCTAGACTTGTTTTAATTGTTTTTAACTTCAAGCTGAACTTGCATATGAGCAGTTGATGGTCTGTTCCACAATCAGCTCCTGGCCTGGTTTTGGCTGAACATATTGAGCTTTTCCATCGCCTCTTGCCACAGATGTAGTCAATCTGATTCCTGTGCGTTCCATCTGGTGAAGTCCACATGTACAGCCGCCATTTGTGTTGTTGAAAAAAAGTGTCTGCAGTGAACAAGTCGTTGGTCTCGCAAAATTCTACCATGCGAGTTCCAGCATTATTTCTGTCATCAAGGCCAAATTTTCCAACTACCGGTGATTCTTCTTTGTTTCCAACTTTTGCATTCCAGTCACCAGTGATAATTAACACATCTTGATTGCAAGTTTGGTCAATTTCAGACTGCAGAAGTTGATAAATATCTTCAATTTCCTCATCTTTGGCTTTGGTGGTTGGTGCATAAATTTGAATAATAGTTGTATTAATGGGTCTTTCTTGTAGGTATATGGATATTATCCTATCACTGACAGCATTGTGCTTCAGGACAGATCTTGAAACATCCTTTGTGATGATGAATGCCACCCCATTCTTCTTTAAACTGTCATCCTGGCATAGTAGGTCATATGGTTATCTGATTCAAAATGGCCAAAACCAGTCCATTTCAGCTCACTAATGCCTAGGATATCAATCTTCACGCATTCCATTTCATTTTTGACAACTTCCAATTTTCCTAGATTCATACTTTGTACATTTCATGTCCAATTATTAATGGATGTTTGCTGCTGTTTCTCCTCAATTTAAGTGGTGTCACATCAGCAAATGGAGGTCTCGAAAGCTTTGCCTTATCCATGTGAGTAAGGCTGATTTTACTCTGATAATGCAGCTCTTTTCCAGTCCTTCTTTGAGAGCTTTCTAAGCTAAGTGGATCATCTTTCTCCTCTGTATTGGACAATGTTTCTGGACTATTCATACATTTGCACAGTAATGTATCAGACAGTGTTTCTCTGCTATTCATAAGGTTTTCCCTGGCCAATTCTTTGAGAAGTGGATGACTTCCTCCTTCTTCCTAGTCTGTCTCAGTCTGCAAGCCTGGCTTATACCTGTGCAACAGGTGTACCCCACTGGGTTTGAAACACCAGTGGCACAGCCTCAAGTCTCACAGCAACTTGTCACCACAGTAAGATAAACCGACAGACAAGTTTGTCTTCCTTAGCTGTTGGAAACCCCTCCAACCACCCTTACTTGGATTCCTGAGGCTAACTCCTCGATCTGTTCCAGTCCCCTTTGCCTTTTCTGTCCTCTCCCTGCTTCCTGCTTCACTGCTTGTGGGGCATGGCCTGAGTTCCCTCTGTTCACCTGGGTCCCTGCGGCTGACTCCTCGATCTGTTCTGGTCCCCTTTGCCTTTTCTGTCCTCTCCCTCCTTCCCACCTCGCTGTCTGTTCTTAGGTCCCTGGAATCTGAAGAATCACTGGTAGTTGGAAAATATGGCCTTGGTGACAGAAGCAATGCTGGAGTTGACATGATAGAATTTTGCAAGACCGACGATTTATTCACTGCAAATACAGCTACTTGGACAAGTGACTGGAAGAGATCCCTATTTGTACTCATTCCAAGGAAAGGTGATTCCACAGAATTTGGAAATTATAGAACAATATCGCTGATATTACACACAAGTAAACACTCATTGAAGGTAATTAAAAAACAGCTGCAGCAGTATATTGACAGAAAACATCCAGAAATGCAAGCAGGATTCAGAAGAGGACGTGGAACATGGGACATCATAGCTGATTTCAGATGGATCTTTGCTCAAAGCAAAGTATACCAGAAAGATGCTTACTTGTGTTTTAATGACTACACAAAGGCATTCTATTATGTGTATCATAACAAACTGTGAATAACATTGAGAGGAATGGGAATTCTAGAACACGAAATTGTACTCATGAGGAACCTGTACACAGACCAAAAGGATGTCGTTCACACAGAACAAGGGGTTACTGCGTGATTTAAAATCAGGAAAGGAGTGTGTCAGGGTTGTATCCTTTCACCATACTCATTCAATCTGTATGCTGAGCAAATAACCCAAGTTGGACTATATGAAGAATGTGGCATCAGGATTGGAAGAAAGCTCATTAACCACCTGAGATAAGCAGACAACACAACTTTGCTTGCTGAAAGTGAGGATGACTTGAACCATTTACTGATGAAGACTGAAGACTACAGTCTGCAGTAGGGATTATACCTCATAAAAACAAAAATCCTCACAATTGAACCAATAAGCAGCATCACGATAGATGCAGAAAAGACTCACGTTGTCAAAGACTTCCTATTACTTGGTTCTACAATTAATGCCAATGGAAGCATCAGTCAAGACATCAAAAGATGTATTGCATTGGGCAAATCTGTTGCAAAAGACCTCTTTCAAGTGCTGAGGAGCAAAGATATCTCCTTCAATAGTAAGATGCGCCTACCTCAAGCCATGGTATTTTCAATTGCCTCATATGCATGTGAGTGCTGGACAATGAATAAGGAAGACTGAAGAAGAGTTGATGCTTTTGAGTTGTGGTGTTGGTGAAGAATGATCAAAGTATCGTGGACTGCTAAAAGAACTAACAAATCTATCCTGGAAGAAATACAGCCAGACTCCTTGAAAGCGAGAATGGGCAGACTTCATCTTACCTCCTTTGGTCATGTTGTCAAAGAGACCATTCACTGGAGGTTACCATGCTTGGTATAATGGAGGGTCAATGAAAGAGGGGAAGGCCCTCAACAAGATGGATTGACATGGTGGCTGTAGCAATGGGCTCTGGTATAGTAGGGATTGAGAGGCTAGCACAGGACCAGGAAGTATTTTGTTCTCTTGTACATATGGTTGCTATGAGTCAGAGACGACTCAATGGCATTTAACAATAACAATAACATAAATGTCCTAAAAATAAATTGTCACGATCAATGTGTAACTCCATAAATTTACTAAAAATTGGTGATTGTACACTCACAATGGATGACTATGATGGTATGTAAATTATGTACTAAAAAGTCAAACAAAATTTGAGAAGTTAGTTCTGTAACAGATGTATATAAGATACCTGGCAGGGGAGAAAGGGTGACCAATTCTGTGTAAGTGGGGCAGGAATTGAGGACAGAAAGAGAAAAATCAATCTAGAAATGCCTTCACAGACATATATAGTCCTTCAACAAACATTTGTTTATATTTATTGTCTATTTTGTTTCAGGTGCTCAATAACAAATCAGATATAAAGCCCCAAAACTCACATTAGAAGGGGAGAAAGGCAATAAACAACAAGAAGTATAATACATAATGGAAATACACAGTTTGTATAAAGATAGTAATTGATTTTAATATTGAAAGATGAAGTTCCTCAGGTGGGAGAGAAGGGGAATGACAGTGCAGGTACTGCATATAGGATATGCCACACCACAGCTAGGAAATGAGGTTCTACAGTGTTACAGGGAGCTCTATAGCAGAACGGATGCAGAAAAATGACAGAAGATGAAAATGAAAAGGTTAAAATAGGCATCAGTAGGGATACTTGTTTCATTTAATCTTCCTGTAAAGCACAGGTATTATACAAGTAATTTCAAATATAAGAATCAGCACAGAGGCGGGGCAAGATGGCGGACTAGGCAGAAGGATTGCACAGACCCTCTTCAACAAAGAAAAGGGAAACCAATTAACACAGACACAGAAGATA
>NW_006922243.1:1095928-1099478 GCF_000298275.1 Orycteropus afer afer
AGTATATGTGAACTGCTGTATGAAAAGTGAATTTACTCTGTAAATCTTCACCCAAATCAAAATAAAATTAAAAAAAAAAAAAGAAAGAGAAAGATGTAGATATTGAGTGATTGTCAAGAAAGGAGAGCCAGGGGTGGAGTGCGTACTTTGGAATGGGGTCCCTGCACTGGGAAACTCCCAGACACAGGGGAAGACTGATGCCATGACACATGGATAACCCCAAGGAATGCCAGGCCCACAGATGTTGATAAAAGATAAGGATCTTTCCTACAGTTAACAGATACAGAACACCTTCCCCTTGAGCTGGTGCCCTGAATTCATACTCTCCTAAACTGAGAGAATAAATTTGTTTGGTAAAGCCAACCATTTGTGGTGTATTTCTTTTAAGAACTATATGGGTTCAATTGACAATAGCAACTCAAAAGAAACTTTAGGGGCAGTGAATGTATGTTAAAGAGGGGAGGAACAACTCAGAAGAGTGAAAATGGTTGCACAAATTGATGAATTTAATCACGGTCACTAAATTATACATGTAAAAACTGTTGAATTGGTTTACGTCTGGCTCTGTATATTCTCAATAAAACTCAAAGGAAAAAATATTGAAGTTGACAGTGATTTCATTGTACTTGGATCAAAAATCACTGTATATGAAGCAGCAGTCAAGAAATCAAATGACAGGAGTTCCGGTAAGGTGGCGGACTAAGCAGAAAGACTGCATAGACCATACCATCTTCAACAAAGAAAAGGGAAACCAATAAACATAGACACAGAAGATAATCCTGGACCCCTGAACCCTGAAGGGAAAGATATAGAAGTAGACTAAACCACAACTAGCAGAAGAATTTGCATGAAAATACCAAAAAAGGGGATAAATGGAGCTGCGATCTGGCACCAATCCTGAGCGATCCTGAGGGCATGGCACGGCACAGACAGCTTTGAGAGTGCTGAGTGGCGGTAGGACCTAAGAATAAACCTAAAAATCAGCCCTGCTAGCCAGGGACTGCATGGAGGACTGCTCTAGTGACTGGAGAATACATGGAGAGGTAAAGAGAAACGAGGACTGAGCTGTGGACTTTTGCCGTCCGGGGGGTGCTGCCATTTTGAATGTTCACAAGCTGCTTAACCATTTTGGTTATTTAAAGAGACAGAGCTCTTGCAGATTCCAGGGGCTTAAGAACAGGTTCTGCTTCCCAGCAACCCCAAGGATACTCCAGACCTGCAAGACTGAAAAGATGCGACATTCCCCTTGTTACTCTTATACCCGACACGCGCTTGGTGAACTTAGGTGCAGTCATCCCCCACTCCCACCTAACTTCTGGGCCCACAGGAACTCCATCATAGTCTGTGTGCTCAGACGGAGACTGGGTACCCTGCCCTGTCCTCCACTGATTTTTTCTCTTTTTTTTAATTTTTTTCTTCTTTCTTTTACACATTCTTTTTTTCTGGTGATTAGTCTCCATATATTTGTCTGTTTCAAAACAACTAGTATTACTAATACTTTTGTCCTTTTTACTATTATTCTCATTCTTCCCTTCCCAGGTCAGTTTTCAGCTTTCTTTCTTTTCCCTGTTCCTGGTTGAATTTTTTCCCTTTTCTTTTAATTTTTTCCCCCTTTTTTCTCATGGTTAACACCATTCCTTGCTTTTCTTTTCGCATTTCTCCCATTTTTTTCCCTCATTATTCTCCTTCTCTACCATTTTTCTCCTAGTGACCTATGCCAAGATATTGCAGGTTTTCTTGTTTTTTTCTTCTTCTATTTTTTTGTTTACTGTTCCTGGGTCACTATATGGTATGTTTCTTGTCCATGTGCTTTTACTTTCTTGATCATTAATCAACTGTAGTTTTTGTTTAACGGAGTGGGAGACAGCAACGGTCCCCATAAGAAACAATTACACCCACACTTCCTGCAACTTCACTAACTAATAAGCAAGAGCCACTTCCTCCTTCTCCCCCAATGGGCCAATGATAAAAAAAAAGCACGAAGAAGAGCCTGAATCACCCTTGGCTGCTCCTCACATACAGTTAACAGAGATCTAAATACAACAATATCACGATACCTTGGAGACAACACACCATCATAGTCCACACAAAGAAGCAGGAAAAAGTGGTAGACACAAGGGAGCAGGAAACAGACCCAGAACACATCCCTGAGGAAGCAGAAGCATTGGAACACTCTGATAAGGAATTCAAAGGAATTATCTTTAGGTATCTTCAAAGGATTGAGAGACAAAACAAAGAAAACACAGAAAAAACCCTAGAAGAATTTTGGAGGAAAATACAACAACAAAATGACAAAATAAATGAAAAATTAGAAATGATTCTAAATCTACAGCTAGAAATCCAGAAGATTAATACTAAATAGTCAGAAATAGATGACACATCAGAAGAGCAAAGGGGTAGAACTGGTGCAATAGAAGACAGAATTAATGAGATTGAAGACAAATACCTCAAAACTTCTTTGGAAAGGGAACAATCAGAAAAAAAAAATCAAAACAGAATGAAGAAACCCTAAGGCTCATGTGGGATACCATCAAAAGGAATAACTTACGTGTCACTGGAATTCCAGAACAAGAAGAGAAAAATAAAACCACTGAGAAAATGGTCCAAGATTTGCTGGAGGAGAACTTGCTGGATATGATGAGAGAGGAGAATATATTCATTCAAGAAGTTCAACGAACCTCAAACAGGATAGACCCCAAAAGAAAATCAGAGTCATATCATCATCAAACTCACCAAAACCAAGGACAAAGACAGAATCTTAAGAGAAGCATGGGAAAAACAAAGAGTTACATAAAAAGATCAGCCAGTAAGAATAAGCTGATTTCTCAGCAGAAACCATGCAAGCGAGAAGGCAATAGGATGGTATATATAAAACCCTGAAACAGGAAAATTTTCAACCAAGAATTATATACCCACCAAAACTGTCCCTTAAATATGATGGTGAAATTAGGAGATTTCCAGATAAGCAGAAACTAAGGGAATTTGTTAAAACCAGACCAACCTTACAAGACATGCTAAACAGAGTCCTTTGAACAGAGAAAATAAAATAGAAAATAACAACCGACCATTAATACACAAGATGACATAACCCAGAAACCACAGCAATGGACATATCCAAAGTAAAATGAGCTTACAAGATTGTAAACAGGGAACCAGAGACATCAATTAGCAAGTGAGGAAAACTACAAACAAAACGAGAGAAAAGACTGTATAGTTACAGAACTTCTAAATAGTGAGGAAGTTAAGAGAGTTGCAAGATACAATGGACTGTTCTAAACTCAGGGAGAAAATTATGAATCACAGGGTAACCTCAAAGAAAAATGATAAACCTTCATATCACAATAAAAAAAAGGACAAGCACAAATATTTAGAATATACTAAAACAACACCAAGAAAGGAAATGGTAACACGATTCATAAACATAATGAGCTCAGCACACAAAATAATGTGGAACAAAGAAACCAGGGACACCATGAAAAAACACATAACAAAATGACAAAAACAAATTCAAACTTATCAATAATTACCCTGAATGTTAATGGATTAAATG
>NW_006922243.1:1100683-1101284 GCF_000298275.1 Orycteropus afer afer
CTGTACTCCAACAAATTTGAAAATCTGGAAGAAATGGACAGATTTCTAGAAACACACCACTTACCTAAACTAACACAGACTGATGTGGAAAGGTTGAACAGGCCATACACAAAAGAAGAAATTGAACAGATCACCACAAATTACCAACTAAAAAAAGTCCTGGCCCAGATGGTCTCACCAGAGAATTCTACAAAACATTCAGAGAAGAAATGATACCAATCCTACTCAAAATATTCTAAAACACAGAAAAGGATGGAATCCTTCCTAACACATTTTATGAAGCAAGCATAACCTTGATACCAAAACCAGGCAAAGACATCACTCAAAAGGAAAACTACAGACCAGTGTTCCTGATGAATATAGATGTAAAAGTCTTCAACAAAATACTAGCCAACAGACAGCAATAACATTTCAAGAAAATCATTCCTTATGACCAAGTGGGGTTCATATCAGGTATGCAGGGATGGTTCAACATTAGAAAACCAATCAATGTCATCCAACATGTTAATAAAACAAAGGAGAAGAACCACATGATCATATCAATTGATGCAGAAAAGGCATTTGATAAAATCCAACACACATTCCTGATCAACACTCTCAG
>NW_006922243.1:1102703-1104012 GCF_000298275.1 Orycteropus afer afer
AGAGCACTTCACCCAACAGCAGCACAATATACATTCTTCTCCAGTGCACATGGAACATTTTCCATAATAGACCATATGTTAGGCCATAAAGTAAGCCTTAATAAATTTAAAAACATCAAAATACTGCAAAGCATCTTTTCAGATCATGTTATCAAATTAGAAATCAACAATAGGAAGATCAACAGGAAAAAAGTAAGCACATGGATAATGAACAACACCCTCCTTGAGAAAGACTGGGTAAGAGAAGAAATCAAAATTGAAATTAGAAAATTCCTTGAATCAAGCGACAATGAAAACACAACATACCAAAATCTTTGGGACACAGCAAAAGCAGTGATCAGAGGCTAATTTATAGCAATAAATGCACAAATCAAAAAAGAAGAAAGAGCCAAAATCAGCTCTTTAAGCCAACATCTCCAACAGTTAGAGAATGAACAGCAAGAAAAGCCTATAATTACAAGAAGAAAGGAAATAATCAAGATTCAAGCAGAAATCAATGAAACAGAAAATAGAAGAGCTGTAGAAAAAAATCAACAAGACCAGAATTTGGTTTTTTGAAAAGATCAACACAATTGACAAACCACTGGCAAATTTAACAAAGGAAAAGAAGGAGAGAATACAAATAACACAAATAAGAAACGAAATGGGTGACATCACAACAGAACCAACTGAAATAAAAGGGTAACATCAGGATCCTATGAGGAACTGTACTCCAACATATTTGAAAACCTGGAAGAATTGGACAGATTTCTAGAAACACACCACATACCTAAATTAACACAGATTGACATGGAAAAGTTGAACAGGCCTGTCACAAAAGAAGAAATTGAACAGGTCATCAAAAAAAAAATTACCAACTAAAAAAGTCCTGGCCCAGACTGTTTTACCGGAGAATTCTACAAAACATTCAGAGAAGAAATGATACCAATCCTACTTAAACTATTCCAAAACATAGAAAAGGATGGAATCCTCCCTAACTCATTTTATGAGGGAAGCATAACCTTAATACCAAAACCAGGAAAAGACATCACTCAAAAGGAAAACTACAGATCAATATCCATCATGAATGTTGTTGTTGTTAAGTTCCGTCGAGTCGTTTCCGACTCATAGCGACACCATGCACAGCAGAACGAAACACTGCCCGATCCCGTGCCAGCTCCACAATCCCTGCTTTACTTGAGCCCATCATCGCAGCCACCCTATCAATCCATCTCCTTGAAGGCCTCCCCCTCTTTCATCGACCCTCCACCCTACCAAGCATGACATCCTTCTTACAACATGACCAAAATAGGTGAGACGAAGTCTGGCC
>NW_006922243.1:1106711-1107211 GCF_000298275.1 Orycteropus afer afer
CAATAGCTACCAAAAATAATAAAATACTTGGGAATAAATCTAACCAGGGACAGAAAAGACATCTACAAAGAAAACTATAAAAAAACTACTTCAAGAAACCATAAGAGATCTACATAAATGGAAGAACATCCCTTGCTCGTGGATAGAAAGACAGAACATTGTGAAAATGTCAGTTCTACCCAAAGCAATCTATACATTCAATGCAAACCCAATCCAGATCCCATCAACATTTTTAAGGGATATGGAGAAACCAATCACTAACTTTATACAGAAAGGAAAGAGACCTCGGATAAGCAAAGCACTATTGAGGAAGAAAAACAAAGTAGGAGGTCTCACACTGCTGGATCTCAAAACCTACTCTACAGCCACAGTAGTCCAAACTGCCTGGTATTGGTTTAATGACAGATACATAGACCGATGGAATAGAATTGAAAACCAAGCAATAGATCCAGCGACGTATAGTCAGCTGATCTTTGACAAAGGGCCAAAATCCATTAAAT
>NW_006922243.1:1108313-1126610 GCF_000298275.1 Orycteropus afer afer
TTATTGTAAAAGTTAAGGAAAGGTTTATCTATAGAAGGAAATTTTCTTTGTTGGTTAGCAGGGGTGAGAGGGGAGGTGAGGGAATGCTATTAGATAGATAGAGATAAGTATTGATTTGGGTGAAGGAAGGGCAATGTACCAAATGTGAGTGACTAATATGGCAGCACTGAGGAAGAGAAAGACATGGAGAGGTACATGGGAGGTATAGACAACAAAGATGAACCCTTTTGCACATACAGTACTGTGTTGTCAGTGAAGGCAAACATGGTTATATGGGTGGATAAATGGATGGACAGGCTGAATGATTAGGTATGTCTATGAAATGGGGAGTGTATCCAAGAACATGTATAGGGTTGGCAGATAATGGTCCTATAAATTTATGTCAATGATCAGAATTGCCAGGTGTATAGTAGAGCTGTCAAGGGTCAAGGTTGTGGTCACTGTTTGGTCACAGCCAGCTACCCAGAGGGACCAAGCAGTTGAACCTGTGGGTTTGGGACTACAGTCACAGGGGACATTAAGCTCAATTGGCATAATATACTATACAAAACATTGTTCCACCTCCTACTTTGGTGAGTAGTGCCTGGGATCTTAAAAGCTAGCAAGCTGCCATCTAGATGCAACAATGCATCTCTCCTCGTCCAGAGCAAAGAAGAACGAAGAAAACCAAAATTCATGGGAACAATTAGTCCTAGCGACTGGTACACCATCCGATCTGCAGCCTATACTACTATGAGACCAGAAAAACTAGACAGTGCCTGGCTATCTCTGTCATCCACTTGGAAGAGGATCTATCTAGGAGATCCTTAATAGAGAGGGAAAACAATGTGGAACAAAACTGAAACTCATTTGGAGAATTAAAAAAAACAGGGTGGGGACCAGGTTTGCTGGTCTGATAGAGCCTGGTGGAACCGCTGAGACTATGGTCCCTAGCTGCCCTTCAGATCTGGAATTGAACCCATACCCGTGCTTTCCAGCCAAACAAAAGACAGGCTTATGAGTTGAACATTTACCTCAGGTAGATACACTCCTTGGAGAGAACAATCATGGGAGAAAGAAGGGCTGCTTATGCACAGGGAGACAGCTCAGGGGGCAGGAGTCCATGGAGGGATGGACACTGGGAAGAGGTAACTATGGGGAGGAAGGGGAAGGGGAGCTGTTGTACTGTGGTACACTGTAGTCGATGTCATGAGACAAAGGGTATGTGAACTGCTGTATGGATAGTGAATTTGCTCTGTAAATCTTCAGCCAAATCACAACTAAAAAAAAAAAAAAAAAAGAAAAAAGAAATCAAATGACAATCTGCATTGGGCAAATCTGCTTCAAAAGACCTTTTGATTTTAGAAAGCAAAGATGCTAATTTTATGACTAAGGTGGGTTTGACCCTATCCATGCTCTCTTTAGTCACCTCATACCCATGTGTAAGCTGGGCAATGAAAAAAATAGAAGAATAACTGAAGCAATTGAATTGTGCTGTTGATGAAGAACACTGAGTATATTGTAGAGTACCAGAAGAATGAACTGATCAGTCTTAGAAGAAATATAACCAGAATGCTTAGAAGCAAGGATAATGATATTTCAACTCACTTAATTTGGACATGTTATGAAAAACCAATTTCTAGAAAAGAACATCAAGTATAGTAGAGTGTCAGCAAAAACATGGGAAAATCTCAATGAGATAGATTAACATAATAGTCACATAAATGGATTTATACATATCCACCATCAAGAAGATAGTGCAGAAAGAGGCAACATTTCATTCTGTTATACATAAGGCTGTTATGAGTGAGTCAAAGCCATCTGAATGGCAACTGACAACAAAGGGTATGTACAGAACGTGTAGTTCTCTCACTCTTCTAGAAATATCTTTATACTTTTCTTCAATTAATGCAAAATTTAAAATTATCTGAATCTTTCCTCTTTGTGATACCAATTTCCCATCATACTATGAAAGCCTATCAGTAATAGAGTATTTCTCACAGAACTAAAGTTAATGTACGTGTACAGTAAGTGGTTAGTTAACTCAATAGGTATGGGTTGCCCAAACCATGAACATTCTACACGTCTTCCAAACAGGTGCTTGACCTGCCTTTGGGAGATAACTTCTGAACCTTTGGAATTTCTTGCCTATGATGCAGTGAATTACTTAATGTGGCCCTACTAGCCAGTCTTTACAACAACTCCCACCAAATGACTGGATGAGACTAGGCAAACATGGTGCTTCTGGCCCACCAAGGTGATTGACTAGTTTGCTAAAAATGTAAATAAGGTACAAGGCATCCTTGTGGGGGTAGACCATGCAAATAAGGTGCATAGAACCCTAACAAGAGGATTAGTTAGTTTTGCCACCGTGCTTGGCTTAAAACGAACCATCCCAGAGGTGGAGAGGGAAAACCTGACTATCACCAAGAAGAGACGGGAGTAGAATATATCCTTTGTACCCTATGCTGAGAACCTCCAGGACCTAGGAGACAGAGAGCTGTAACACTGCCCTGACAAATGGCAAGAAGCAGTAGCAGTAGAACCAGGGGACTGGCAGGCAATGGCATGGTGGGCTTCTGGACCTTCAGAGCAAGAAAGTTGAGTGCCTTTGGGCAGGAAACTTGCTGGTCGAGTAAGGTACATCCAGGCACTTGGTGGAGTGAGGTTTCCTGACTCCATGGAGCTAGAGCTGAGCTGCTCCAGGCCAAGGTTTACTAGGAGAGTGGGGCCCCTCTGAGCACTCACTAGCAGAGCTAGAAGAGCTGTAACACTTGCTGGAGCAGGGCAGACATCAGGCCATGCAGCCAAAGGCCAGAGAGAGGCCTGCATGTGGGTATGGCTGAAAAGAGGCTGCCTTTATTGAAAAACTGTATACTGAGTGTTCTCGAACCTCAACTGTAATTACTTCCCTAATAAACCCCATGATCATAAGTACTATCTTTGAGTTCTGTGTGGCCACTGCAACAAAGAAGAGTGCTTGGGGGAGACAGTTAGTGTCAGAATTGTTAAAAAAAAGTTGGAGGGTGGACACATGTCTAACTCAGCCTCACAGGAATCAGCTTTGGGCTGTTGATCTTATTGATTTTATATGCCTGAGGCCTTGGGCCATGCTGTACTAGTTTCCCCAGATAGTTTATATTAACGAGATTTATGTTTCTCTATGTCACTTGTTTCTCTATGTCTGAGGCCTTGGGCCAAGCTCTATCAGTTTGACCTCTTGTGAACTGGAGATTGAGTAGCTAAAATCAGCTACAACCAGTGCTGCATGTGTACATGACCGAACGCCAACAAAAGCTCTGGATACCAATACCCAGGTAAGTTTCCTTGGTAGGCAACAGTTCCCCCATGTTGCTGGGAAAATTAAGTGCATCCCACTGTAATTCCACCGGGAAATGAAACCTAAAAGCTTGTACTTGATTTCTCCAGCACTCTGCCCTCTGCAAGGAACTCTGATGGTACAGTGGTTAAAGCATTTGGCTGCTAACCAAAAAACTGGCAGTTTGAACCCACCAACCATTCCACTGGAGCAAGACGATGCAGAAGGCTTTCTTAAAGATTTACAGCCTTCGAAACCCTATGGGGCAGTTTTAATCTGTCGTACAGGCTTGCTTTGAGTTGGAATTGACTCAAAAGTTTGGTTTGGTTTGGTTGCCCTAAGCACCTTTTCCTTTTGCTGACTTTAATCTGAACTATTTGCCCATGAACTGTAAACTATGAGAATAACAGCTTCTCTGAGTTCTGTGATACTTACAGTGACTCATCAAACCTAAGGTACTCCTGACTCGATATGAAAAAGCTTAGAACAGTGCCTGGAATCTGATATGCATGATACACAGTTACTATCAACAAGTGTTAAGAAGCAATTTAAAAGTTTTAAGGTATCTAGACCATGTTACTATTTGCACCAGGCTCTGACCTCAATTTCTGATCTCAATTAAAGTATGTTGGGGCTGAGAAGATGCTCAAAGAAGAACCCATGCCTTTTATTCATTGGGCAAGAGGCACACTGGGTTTGATGGCAATATTTAAGTCAATTTCCTGGAGATTCTGCTCTAGCCAGGGGGTGGTAATAAAATAGAATGAATGATTAAATGTTAATAGAAGCAAGCTGAAGATATTCAGGGTACAAACAGTTCAATACACAAGAGATCTCAAAATAGAAAGCATACCTTTATCTCCTTTATGCTTGGAAGTGATGCATTTAGAAATTCTTCAATTAATCTCTTCCAACTAGAAGCTTTGTTAAGGTCAGAATGAATGATAAATTTTTCATAAATTCTAAAACATACATATATAAAAAAAATCAACTGATAGCCATATTAACAAAAAGATCTACAGTGAAAACACATATATTTCTGAATATGTGAAGTATATATGAATATATAAAAATGACTTACCCTTCTATTGTCTTTTCCACCTTGTGGCTGTTAACATCCAAGAAACGATGAAACCTAATAAAGTTAAAAATACAATTCTTATGACAATTCTATCACATATAACATCGTAGACTAGTTCATAGCTCTCTGTGCCCACACATTTAGTGTTGGACTACCCAATAAACAAGGTAAGTATGAGCTTAATTATGCTTATTTACTAATCGGTAGCAAACAACTTTTTTTTTTTTTTTAAATCAAAGATTTTGCTTCTAAGTATGGCTGGCATGTATCTCTCTTCCAATCTTAAGCATCTTCCTACAGAATTAAAGCCTCTTTTCAAATTTACAATCCCTGACAGGGATGGTGTACTGAGTAAGGAAGGTAAGCACAGGCTTATCTGTGCTTACTTACTAATCTGTAGTTAAGTTGCACATTGTTTTTTCACCCTATCTTTGAAACTATTCACTAGTAAGCCTGTGCTTACCTTGATTATTGGGTAATCTGCCCCTGCATACATCCTAAACTCAGCTACATAATTCTAACAGTGCACTTCTCCCCTTCCATTACCTCCACCATCAGCCAGGCAAACTACTAACTCATCTCAAAGATTATGCAAGCATCCCTTCTGTGGCACACACACATACACACCAAGCCTCTCTTCAACTCTGTCTTTTCAGCTCTGTTTTCCAATAATACTCTGGGCCTACCTCCAGCATAGTACACCTCATACTAGGTGTTCCTAATCATTTTTATGCCATAGTGAAACTTCATAAAGGCTAAGAACCCTTTCTCAGATCATAAACCCTTTCTTTAAATGCATAAAATACAAAGAAAATAATGCTTCATAATGTACATTCAGGCAATGTCTGAATGCATGTATGTTCCTGGAATTGGGAGGAGGAGCTTACTTGGAATGACACCAATAGGTCTGGCCAGAATGGGTTTGTGGTGCTGCCTGTGGCTGGTCTGCAGCCTTTGAGCATCGGGCATGGCTTTCATTTCCTGAGCTGTGGCCACTTACTTGGCTGTCCTTGGCACATACCCTACAGGTCAGCGCCTGCCAGGAGATGCTGGGCTGTGGCCACTCTGCTCAGTTCCTAAAGCATTCCAATTCCAACCAGGCTCTCCAGAAAGCTGCTCAGAGGCAGTCAACTTCAGGTGAGAGTTTGCAAACCTCAAGGATGCAGGCACTAACAGAGAACCAGAGCAGCCTGTGAGGGGGTTACTTTGATATATGTGTATTGAACATATGCAAACACATATGCATGTGCTGCATCCATTTTGAATGTTTACATTCATATTATGGTGTTCCCACAACATCCAAACTACATAATGCCATATTTCACAGAATGTATCACAGATATTATGCAACACATACCTGTATACTAAAATAGAGTTCCCAACTATTAAAAAAGTTTTCAGTCCAGTAACAAAGTCCTTTATTAATGTAGTAAATAACAAGGTTTACATACAATCCTATCAACTGACACAGAAAAGGCATTTGACAAAACCCATTTCTTACAAAAACATTGAGTAAAATGGGAATAGAAGGGAAATTCCTCAGCATGATTAAGGGCACATATACAAAACCAAGGGCTAACATTATTTTCAATGGCAAGAAGCTGAAAGTATTTCTCTTAGGAACAGGTAGCAGACAGATGCTAATACTGTATTAGAAGTTCCTGCCAGAGCAATGAGGGAAGAAAGGAAAATAAAAGGGCATTCAAATTGGCAAAGAAGTAAAACTATCTCTATTTGCAGATGATATGATCTTATACACAGAAAATCCCAAAGATTCTTTAATTGCTGGAATTAATTGATAGTTACAGCAAAGTGGAAGGGTACAAGATCAATATACAAAAATCAGTCACACTCAAGGAAAAGTGCCAGTAGGATGGTGGAATAGGCAGACAAGCTATACTGACCCTCTTCAACAAAGAAAAGAGAAACCAATCAATACAAATACAGAAGGTAATTCTGTAGCCCTGAGCTGGTGGCATAGTGCTGAAGGCATCTGAATGCTAATCAGGAGGCTGGAGGTTCAAGTCCACCAGCCACTCCTCAGAAGGAAGACTGGGCAATCAACTTCCATAGAGATACTGCCTAGGAAACCCAATGAGGGGTCGCTATGAGTCAGAACCAACTCAATGGCAGTGAGTGTTTTTTAGTAGAAGAACCTGAATGAAAAGTGAATAAGGAGAAAAATAGAGATGCGGACTGTCAGCTATCCTGATAGTAGAGACAGTTTGAATACTTCCAAGTGGTGTTAGGCCCTGAGAATTAACCTACAAATTGGCCCTGCTTGCCAAGGGCTACATGGACAACTGCAGTGGTGGCTGATAAAAAGGAAAACTCCAAAGGAGACAAAATGACCTGTGGACATTTGGCTGTCTGGAGGTGGCAGGCATTTTGAATGTTTACAAGTGGTATGGCCATTTTGGATATTTAAATTGGCAGTGTTCTCACTGAGATTCCAGGGACATAAGAATAGGTTCCACTTGCCAAGGACAACACAGACATACTGGAGACTGATGATTGAAAAGGTGTGCTATTCCCCTTGCTACTCTTTTATGCCACACCCTCTTGGTGAACAGAGGTACGACCATCCCTCATCTCTACCCACCCTCTGGGCCAGTAGGAATTCCATTCCAGTATGTGTGCTCTGACAGAGTCTAGGTGCCCTGCCCTGCCCCCCACACTCCAGATTTGTTATTTATTTATTTTTGCTGTTTTTAAATTATTATTTCTTCCTTTTTATTTTTACTCCCTCCTTTTCTCTTCACAGGTTCTAGTTTTTGGCTTATTTTCTCTTCCCTTTTCCTGGTTCCTATTTTTTTTTCTTTCTTGTGGTTCTTCCCATCCCTGTTTTTCTTTTGGCATATTTCCCATTTTTTTCCTTCATTATTCTCTTACTCTAGCTGTTTTTTCTTAATCTCCCCTCTCCAGATATTGTGGATTTTTTTTTCTCTTTTTATATTTATATTTCTTTTCTCTGTTTAAAGTATTTTAAATATTCATCTCATTTATGGTCTTTCTTCCTTTTTTTCTTTCTTTCTCTTTTTGGCGATTGCTCCTGTGTGCTTATGCAGTGTCTGTTTTTTGTCCTCTTGTTTTTACTTTTTTGTGTGGGTTCATATTTTTCTTGATTGCTTAGACAATGTATTGATTGTCTAAGGGGGAGACAGCAACCATACCCACATGACCCAAGCAAACCCAGACCTCCTGAAGGCCCACCTACTAAATGAGGGCCACCACCTGCTTCTGCATGAAACGCCAATGATACATGACAGCCAATATGAGCCTGATTCGCCATTAACTGCTCTTCACAAACAGCTAACAGAGATCTGTACACTCACTTTCATTCTCTATCACATGCACCAAGAAATAGGTGGTGAGTGCATAAGTGCTGCCAACTAGTGAACAGAGGAACTCAGTACCCTGCATACTCAGATACATCAAAAAAATAAAAAAATCTTAGGCAAATCACTCCAACATAAAATCACTAATTAAGTATAAATACAATGTCTTGGAGATAAAAGACAATCACACTACACATAAAGAAGCAAGATAAAGCAGTAGAAACAAGGGACCAAGTTACAGATCTAGAACACATCCCAGAGGAAGCAGCAGCACTGGAAAATCCCTGACAAGGATTCAAAAGAATTATATTTTGGTACCTTCAACAGATTGAGAGACAGATCAAGGAAAAACTGACAAAATTAAGGAAAACACAGAAAAAAAACCAGAAAAACTTCAGATAACAATACAAGAAGAAAATGACTAACTGGAATTCCAGAACAGGAAAAGATAAATAAAACTACTGAGAAAATTGCTGAATATTTTTGTTGGAAGAGAATTTCTCTGATATGACAGAAGAGAAGAATATATCCATTCAAGGAGTCCAATGAACCCCACACAGGATAGACCCCAACAGAAAATCACCAAAACATATCATCATCAAAGTCACCAAAACCAAAGACAAAGAAAGAATTCTGAGAGCAACACAGAAAAAACAAAAAATTACCTACAAAGGGCAACCAATACAACTGAGCTTGGATTTCTCAGAAGAAACCATGCAGGTGAGAAGGCAATGGGATGGTATATATAAAACCCTGAAAGAAAATAATTTCTAATCAAGAATTATACACCCAGCAAAACTGTCTCTCTAATATGGTGGTGAAATTAGGACATTTTCAGATAAGCAGAAATTAAGGGAATTTGTTAAAACCAGACCAACCTTACAAGAGATGCTAAAGGGAATCCTTTAGACAGAGAACCAATAATACAAATGACAACTGACCATTAACACACATGATGACATAACCCAGAAACCAAACCAGTTATGGAAGTATCCAAAGTAACATAAGCTTACAAGATTGTAAACAGGGAACCAGAGACATCATTTGGCAAATAAGGACAACTACAAACCAAAAAGAGCAAAAAACAGTGTAGTTGAAGAACTTCTAAATGGTGAGGATATCAAGACATTTGTAAGACAGAACAGACTGTTCTAAACTTGGGAAGAAAATTATAAATCACAGGGTAACCTCAAAGAAAAATGATAAACTTTCTAATCAAAATAAGAAAGAGGATAAGTACAAATATTTAGTAAATATTAAAGCAACAGCAAGGGAGCTCTGGTAGAATAGTGCCTAAGGCACTTGACTGCTAACCAGAAAGCTGGTGGTTCAAACCCACCAGCCACTCCTCGAAAGGAAGATGGGGCAATCTACTACCTCAGAAACCCAAAGGAGGGGTCGCTATGAGTCGGGTCCAACTCAATGGCACATAACAACAATAACAAAGCAACAGCAACAAAGGAAATGATAACATGATTCATAAACAAAATGAGCTCAGCACAGAAAATTATATGGAACAAAGAAATCAGCAACATAACAAAATGACAGCAACCAATCCACACTTATCAATAATTTCACTGAATGTCAACGATTAAAGCACCACGGAAGAGACAGGAGAGTTGCAGACTGGATAAGAAAACATAACCCATCAATATGCTGTCTACAAGAGACACACCTTAGACACGAAGACAAAAAGAGACTAAAAATAAATGGTTGGAAAAAGATATATTAACCAAATTGCAATAAAAAGAGGATAGGAGTGGCAACACTAATTTCTGACAAAATTGACTGGAAGACAAAAACCACCATAAGAAATAAGGAAGGACATTATATAATGATTAAAGGATCTATTGAACAAGAGGATATAATCATAATAAATATCTATGCACCCAACTAAAGAGCCCCAAAATATATAAACCAGACTTTAACAGAACTGAAAAGCAAATAGATGTCTCCACAGCCATAGTAAAAAAACAAACAAAACAAAAAAAAAACAAACAAACACCGAACTCACTGCTGTTGAGTCGGCTCCAACTCACAGAGACCCCTCCTTCAGTTTCCAAGGCAGTACCTCAATGGCTGTAGGCTGCCCAGTCCGAGAAGTAGCTGGTGAGTTTGAACCGCCAGCCTTCTGGTTAGCAGTGAAATGTCTTAGGCACTATGCCACCAGAGCTCCTAAAGTCAAAGTAGGAGACTTTAATACGTCACCTTCAATCAAAGATAGAACAACTGGAAAGAAACTCAACAAAGACACAGAAGAACTAAAAATTAAAATCCACCAACTTGATCTTATAGACATCTATAGAGCACTTCACCAAAAAACAGCACAATATACATTCTTTTCCAATGCACATGGACCATTCTCCAAGACAGACCACATATTAAGCCACAAAGCAACCAAAAATAACCCCCAATTCACTGCCATTGAGTTGACTTGACTCATAGTGACCCCTCCTTGGGTTTCCAAGGTGGTATTTCTATGGAAGTAGATTGCTCAATCTTCCTTCTGAGGACTGGCTGGTGGGTTTGAACCACCAGCCTTGTGCTTAGCAGTCAACTGCCTTAGGCACCACTCCAGAGCTCCCAGCCACTAATTAAGCCTCAATAAATTTTAAAACACTGAAATACTGCAAAGCATCTTCTCAGATCACAGTGTTATAAAATTAGAAATCAACAATAGGGAGATCAATGGACAAAAAGTAAACACATTGAAACTGAATAACATCCTCCTTAAAAACAACTGGGTAATAGAAGAAAAAAAAATGAAATTATAAAATTCCTTGAATCAGATGAGAATGAAAACACAATATACCAAACTCTTTGGGACACAGCAAAAGCAGTGATCAGAAGCCAATTTATGGCAATAAATGCACATATCAAAAAAGAAGCAACAGCCAAAATAAACACCTTAACCCAACATCACCAACAATTACAAGAGCAGCAATAAAAGCCTAAAACTCATCAGAATAAAAGAAATAATAAAGCTTCAAACAGAGATAAATGAAACAGAAAATAGAAGGGCAATAGAAAAAAATCAAGAAGACTAGAAGAAAAGAAATAATAAAGGTTCAAGCAGAAATAAATGAAACAGAAAATAGACAATAGAAGAAAATCAAGAAGACTAGAAGTTGGTTCTTTGAAAAGATTAGTAAAATTCAGAAACCACTGGCAAACTTAACAAAGGAAAAGAAGGAAAGATACAAATAACTCAAATAAGAAACAAATCGGGCAACATCACAACAAAACCAACTAAAATAAGAAAAAAGATATTATGAGGATACTATGAAGAACTGTACTCTGGCAAATTTGAGAATCTAGAAGAAATGGACAGATTTCTAGAAACATTAATACTTACCTAAACTAACAAAGACAGGGGTGGAAAATTTGAACAGACCGGTAACAAAGAAGAAATTGAACAGGACATATAAAAATTACCAACAAAAAAAGTCTTGGCCCAGACACTTTCACTGGAAAATTCTACCAAACATTCAGAGAACTGACACCAATCCTATTCAAACTATTCCAGAACATAGAAAAAGATGCAATCCTCCCAAATTCAGATTATGAAGTAAGCATAACCTTGATACCAAAACCAGGCAAAGATATCACTTATAAGGAAAACTACAGGCCAAAATCCCTCACAAATATAGAAGTAAAAATCTTCAACAAAATCCTAGCCAACAGACTCCAACAGAATATCAAAAAAGTAATACATTATAACCAAGTGGAGTTCATACCAAGTATGAAAGAATGGTTCAACATTAGAAAAACAATTGATGTAATCTACCACATTAAGTAATATAAAGAAAAAGAGCCACATGATCTTATCAATCGATGAAGAAATGGCATTTGATAAAAACCAACATCCACTCCTGATAAAAAAAACCTCTCAGACAAATAGGAATTCCTCACCATAATAAAGGACATATATCCAAAACCAACAGCCAACATTATTCTCAATGAAGAGAGTCTGAAACCACTCCCCCTGCAAATGGGAACCAGAAAAGGATGCCCTCTATCACCACTTCTACTCAACATTATATCAGAAGTCCTAGCCAGGGCAATAAGGCAAGAAAGGGAAATCAAGGTATCCTAATTGGTATGGAAAAAGTAAAACCATCACTATCTGCAGATGATATTATCCTATTGCAAAAAGGACAAGGAGGCCACATGTTCTGACCTCCTCTAATCCCACAAGAGGAAGACAGAGTCACCATCAATAACCCAAGGCCTATTCCTGCAAGGCCAGACATGCTGCCTTCCTCCAGCCCTTTCTCCAACCATTCCTCCCAAAGTACCACCACCTCTCTCCTGGGTTCGATAATTTGCTGCAGTGGCCACACAGAACTCACAGATTATGGGGTTTATTAGGGAAGCACCAGACTACAATTCAAGTTCAGGAAAAACGCTCAGTCTCTCTCCCAGCCTGCTGTCTCTCAGCCAAGTCTCTCACAGTCTCTCTGCCAGCAATGCATGTCCCTCGGTGTCTTACTCAGCAACACGTGTCTCTTGCATTTCTTTCCCAGCAGCACGTGTCTCTTTCAGTAGTGCGTGTCTCTTTCAGCAGCACGTCGTCCTCAACCAGCAGTCAGAAAGAGTTCTGCCTCTAAGAGGCCTCCTTTTGAGCCTGGCAGAGTGGCCAAACTAGCCAATCATAACATCAGAACTCTAAGCACCTGAGAGAGAGTGGGAACCTCCCAGAACATTGTTTTGTGCCACTCCCAACAGAAATACTTCCAGGTGGACAACTTTAGCAATCAGGAGCTCCTCAGTTGCTCATAGCAAATCCCACCTTGGAGTTTACAAAGACTTATGGGTAGAAAAGCCATACTAAGTAATTTACTATACTGCACCTATATATAGAAAACCCAAGAGACTCAGCAAGAAAACTACTGGAACTTATTGAAATATTTAGTATAGTGGCAAGATATAAGATCAACATACACAAATCAGTTGGATTCCTCTATACCAGCACAGAGGTCTCTGAAAAGGAAATAAGAAATTCAATGCCATTAACAATAGCTACCAGAGAGATAAGATACTTGGAAATAAATCTTAACAGGGACACAAAAGACCTGTACAAAGAAAATTATAAAACACCGCTTCAAGAAACCATAAAAGATCTACACAAATGGAAGAACATACCATGCTTGTGTATGGGAAGATTGAACACTGTGAAAATGTCAACAGTACCTAAAGCAATGTATACATTCAATGCAATCCCAATTCAGATCCCATCAAGATCCTTTAATGATATGGAAAAACCAATCACTGATTGTATATAGAAAGGAAAGAGACCTTACATAAGCAAAGCACGAATGAAGAAGAACAACAAAGTTGGAGGTCACACACTCCTTGATCTCAAAACCTACTATACACCATTGTAGTCAAAGCAGCCTGGTATTGGTACAACAATAGACACATAGACCAGTGGAACAGAATTGAGAACCCAGAAACAGATCTATCGACCTATGGTCAGCTGATTTTTGACAAAGGGCCGAAATCCATTACACTGGGAATAGATGATCTCTTTAACAAATGGTACTAGCAAAACTGGATATCCATCTGCAAATAAATGAAATAAGATCTGTACCTCATACCATACACAAAAACTAACTACAGATGGATCAAACACTTAAATGTGAAACCTAAAACTATAAAATTCCTCAAGAAAAAACAGTGGCAATATTAGAGGCCCTAATTTATGGCTAACCAGAAGCTGGTGTTTAAAACCCACCAGTCATTCCTCAGAAGGAAGACTGGGAAATCTACTTCTATAGAAATACCACATCAGAAACCCAAGGAGGGGTCACTGTGAGTTGGAATTGACTCAATGGCAGTGAGTTTGGTTTGGTTCAGTTAATTTATGGCATAAATGGACTGTCAAGCATAACCCAAAATGCACAAACAGCTGAAGATAAACAGATGAATGGGACCTTCTAAAATTTAAATTTTTATGTGCTTCAAAAGACTTGCCCAAGAGAGTGAAAATAAAACTCACAGGCTGGAAAAAATATTAAGCAACGATAAACCTGAGAAGGGACTTATCATTGAAATTGATAGAAAACTCCAACAACTCAACATCAAATAGACAAAGAATTCAATTAAAAAAATGGGCAGAAGACATGAATATACACTTCACTAACGGTGATATTCACGCAGCCGACAAACACATGAAGAAATGTTCACGATCATTAGCCATTAGAGAGGCGCAAATCAAAAGAACAAACAGCCACCATCTTGCCCCAGCACTAATAGCAAAATTCAACAAGACAAAATAAGAAATACTAGCGAGGATGTGGAGAGATCAGGACTCTCGTACACTACTGGTGGAACTGTAAAATGATACAACCGCTTTGGAAAGAAGTATGTTGACTCCTTAAATAGATGGAATAGAAATACTATTTGATGCAGCAATCCCATTACTATGTATATATCCTAAAGAAGTGAGTGCCAGGACAAGAACAGATATATGCACATTCTTGTTCGTTGCAGCACAATTTACAACAGCAAAAAGATGGAAACAACCTAGGTGTCAATCAACAGAAGAACGGATCACTAAACTATGGTACATACCACAGTACATACCATAGTTTATACTCTGTATGGTACATACCATAGTTTGGATCACCAAACTATGGTATATATGTGACCTCCAACTTTGTTGTTCTTCTTCAATAGTGCTTTGCTATTCCCAACAAACTCGGAAGGAAGGTTGGGCAATCCTACTTCCGTAGTGATACTGCCTCGGAAACCCAAGGAGGGGTTGCTATGAGTCGGGGCCGACTCGACGGCACATAACAACAACAACAATAACATTCCCAACAGAATACTATGCAACACTAAAGAATAATGTAGAATGTAACAAAACACCGCACAACATGGATGAACTGAGAAGATGTTATGCTGAGTAAAACAAGTGAATCAAAGAAGGACAAATGTGGTAGTAGTCCATTATTGTAAAAAAAAAAAAAAAAGTCAAGGAAGGGTTTATATATGGAAGGAAAATTTCTTTGTTGGTTACCAGGGATGGGAGGGAACATTACTAGATAGGTAGAGAGAAGTACTGATTTGGATGAAGGGCAATGTACCAAATATGAGTCATTAGCATAGTGGCACTGAGGAAGACGAAGACAGAGAGAGGCGCATGGGAAGTACAGACAACAAAGATGAACTCTTTTGCACGCACAGTAGTGCTGTCAGTGATGGCAAGCATTGATCTACAGGTGGATAGATGGGTGGATAGGCTGAAAGATCAGGTATGTCTAGGCAGGGGGTTACTGTGCCCAGGACCATATACAGGGTTAGCACACAATGTTTCTACATGTCTATTTGTACATGCTGTAAGGATGTCCAGGTTTATAGTAGAGCTGACAAAGGGCAAGGATGTGCTGGCTTCTTGGCTGTAGCCAGCTACCTGGAGGAAGCAAGTAGTAGGACCTGTTCACTTGGAACCATGGTCGCAGGGTATATCAAGGTGAATTGCAATAACATATTACAAAAAACATTGTTCTACATCCTACTTTGGTGAGTAGCAACTAGGATCTTAAAAGCTTACAAGTGGCTATCTAGATCAGTGATGGGCCTCTCTTCATCCTGAGCAAAGTAGAATGAAGAAAACCAAGGACTCATGGAAACAATTACTCCAAGGAACTAGCTGACCATGTGATCCTCAGCCTCTATGACCATGAAACTGGAAGAACTAGATGGTGCCCAGCTGGTACCACTGTTAACCATTAGGAGGGGGATGGGTGCAAGAGGTCCTGGATAGAGTGGGAGAACAATGTGGAACAAAACTCAAAATTATTAAAAAAAAAAAAAAAAAAAAGACCAGGTTTGCTGGTCTGATAGAGCCTGGTGAAACCCCCGCGATTATGGCCCCTAGCCACCCTTCAGTTCTGGATTTGAACTCACTCCTGTGGCTTCCAAGATAACAATAAGCATATGGCATGAACATCAGGCAGATACACTACTTGGGGAGACCAATCATGGGAGAACAGAAGGTCAGTGTTTGTATAGGGAAACAGCTCAGGGGGACTGGTGTGCATAGGAGGGAAGGACATAGGGACAGGTAGCTACAGGGAAGAAGCAGGAAGAGAACTGTTACATAGTGTGGCATTGCAATCAGTGTCATGAAACAAAATGTGTATGAACTGCTGTATGGAAAATGAATTTGATCTGTAAACTTTCACCCAAATCACAGTAAAAATGGGGGGAAAAAACATCAGTTGGACTCCTTTACACTAACAAAGAGAACTCTGAAAAGGAAATCAGGAAAGCAAGACCAATTACAATAACCACTCAAAAGATGAAGCACTTAGAAATAAACCTAACCAGAGACACAAAAGACTTATACAAATAAACTTCAAAACACTATTAAAAAAAAAAAAGAGACCTACACAAATGGAAGACTATCCCATACTTATGGATAGGAAGACTTACATAATGAAATTGTCAACACTACCTGAAGACACTGTCAGACATAATATACTCCTGATTCAGATTCCATTATCTTTCTTTAAAAACGTGGAAAAATTAATAACCAACTTTATATGGAAAGGAAAGAAACTTCAGATTAAGTAAAGCACTACTAAAGAACAATAAAGTAGGAGGCTTCACATTCCCCAATCTTAAAACCTACTATACATAACCCACCATATACATGTTGTCGTTGTTATGTGCCATTGAGTCGGACCGAACTCATAGAAACCCCTACTTGGGTTGCTGAGGCAGTATCACTAAGGAAGTAGATTGCCCAACCTTCCTTCCGAGGAGTGGCTGGTGGGTTTGAACTGCCAGCCTTCTGGTTAGTAGTCAAGTGCCTTAGGCACTATGCTACCAGAGCTCCTACCATATACATAAACCTGTATTCTGTAGTTTTTTTATACCTAAAAAACCCAGAAAACAGATAGTAAAAAACATGCTGGCACTGGTACAACGATAGACATGTAAAGCAGTGAAATAGAATAGAGAATCCTTAAGTAAATCAATCCACCTATAGACTGCTGATCTTTGACAAAGGGCCAAAACCTATTAAAGAGGGAAAAGACAGTCTCTAGTAAATGGAGCTAGCAAAATGGATATTCTTTTGCAGAAAAATGAAACAGGAAGATGGCGGAATAGGTAGAAAGACTGCACAGACCCTCTTCAACAAAGAAAAGAGGAACCAATTAACAGAGACACAGAAGATAATCCTGGACACCTGAGCCATGAAGGGAAGGATATAGAAGTGGACTAAACCCCAACTAGCAGAAGAATTTGCATGAAAAATACCAAAAAAGGAGACATATGAGCTGAGGTCTGGCAGCGATCCTGAGAGCACAGGCAGCTTGGAAATTGCCGAGTGGTGGTAGGACCTAAGAATTAACCTAAAAATCAGCCCTGCTAGCCAGGGATTGCACAGAGGACTGCTCTGGTGGCTGGGGAATAAAAGGTGAAGCAGCAGTGAAGAGGAAGGTGGGCTGAGCTGTGGACTTTTGCCTGTCCAGAGGTGACCCATTTTGAATGTCTACAAGTGGCTCAACCATTTTGGTTATTTAAAGAGACAGTGCTCTCCCAGATTCCAGGGGCTTAAGAACAGGTTCTGCTTGTCAATAACCCCAAGGTCACTCCAGACCTGGACGACCGAAAAGATACGACATTCCCCTTTTTACTCTTATATACCACACCTGCTTGGTGAACGGAGATGCGGCCATCCCCCACTCCCACCCACCTTCTGGGCCCGCAGGAACTCCATCCCAGTCTGTGTGCTCGGACGGAGCCTGGATACCCTGCCCTCCTGCTCTCCCTGATTTCTTTCTTTCTTTTTTTTTCCTCTCTTTTTTCTGGTTTAAAGTTTGCTTGCTTTTGTCTGTTTTAAAACTACTACTTTATTAATACTTTTGTCCTTTTTACTACTATTCTTTATTCTTCCCCTCCCAGGTCCTAGTTTTCAGCTTTTTTTCTATTCCCTGTTCCTGGTTGAAATTTTTTTTTTTCTTGTGATTAACCCCATTCCTTGTTTTACTTTTTACATTTTTCCCATTTTTGTCTTCATTATGCTCCTTCTCTACCTTTTTTATCTTGTTGCTCTATCCACAGATATTGCAGATTTTCTTGTTTTTTTCTTCTTCTTTTTCCCATTTTTCTTTTTTTTGGTTACTGTTCCTGTGTGATTACATGGTGTACTTCTGGTCCAAGTGCTTTTAGTTTTTCGATGGTTATTCAATTGTAATTTTTGTCTAACTGAGTAGAAGACAGCAACAGTCCCCATAAGACACAACTACACCCACACCTCCTGCAACTTCACTTACTGAGCCACAGCCACCACCTCCTTCTCCACCAATGACCCAATGATAAAAAACCCCCAAGAAGGGCCTGAATCACCCTTGGCTGCTCTTCACAAACAGTTAACAGAGCTCTAAATACAACAATGCCACGATGACTCAGAGACAACAGACCATCACAATCCAAACAAAGAAGCAAGATAAAGTGGTAGAAACAAGGGAACAGGATACAGACCCAGAACACATCCCTGAGGAAGAAGCAGCATTTGAACTCTCTGATAAGGAATTCAAAAGAACTTTATTCAGGTATCTTCA
>NW_006922243.1:1127530-1128780 GCF_000298275.1 Orycteropus afer afer
CAGCTATGGACATATCCAAAGTAAAATGAGCTTACAAGATTGTAAACAGGGAACCAGAGACATCAATTGGCAAGTGAGGACAATTACAAACAAAATGAGGGAAAACACTGTGTAATTACAGAACTTCTAAATGGTGAGGAAGTTAAGAGAGTTGCAAGACAGAATGAACTGTTCTGAACTCAGGGAAAAATTATGAATCATAGAGTAACCTCAAAGAAAAATTGTAAAACTTCGTATCATAATAAAAAAGAGGACAAGCACAAATATTCAGCATATACTAAAACAACAGCAAGAAAGGAAATAACACGATTCATAAACATAATGAGCTCAGCACACAAAATAATATGGAACAAAAAAACCAAGGGTACTATGAAAAAAAATGTAACAAAATGACAGCAACAAATTCAAACTTCTCAATAATTACCCTGAATGTTAATGGATTAAATGCACCATTCAAGAGACAGAGAGTTGCACATTGAATAAGAAAACATAACCCATCAATATGCTGCCTACAAGAAACACACCTTAGAGATAAAGACAAAAACAGACTAAAAATCAAAGGAAGGTTGGAAAAAGATATATCAAGCAAATGGCAACTGTAAGAGAGCAAGAGTGCCAATATTGATTTCTGATTAAATTGACTTTAACACAAAAACCACCATACGAGAAAAGGAAGGACATTATATAATCATTAAAGATCAATTGAACATGAAGATATAACTGTAATAAATATCTAAGGACTCAATGAAAGAGCCCCAAAATACATACATCAGACATTAAAAGAGTTGAAAAGCCAAACAGATGACTCCACAGTCATAGTGGGGGACTTTAATACACCACTTTCATTGAAAGATAGAAAAACTGTAAAGAAACTCAGCAAAGATGCAGAACAGCTAAACAATACAATCCACCAATTTGGCCTTATAGACATCTAAAGAGCACTTCACCCAACAGCAGCACAATATACATTCTTCTCCACTGCACATGGAACATTTTTCATGATAGACCATATGTTACGGCATAAAGCAAGCCTTAATAAATTTAAAAACACTGAAATACCGCACAGCATCTTCTCAGATCATAATGCTATCAAATTACAAATCAACAATAGGAAGATCAATAGAATAAGAGTAAACACATGAAAACTGAAAACATCCTCCTTCAGAAAGACTGGGTAAGAGAAGAAATCAAAATTGAAATTCAAAAATTCCTTGAATCAAATGAGAATGAAAACACAACATACCAAAATC
>NW_006922243.1:1143476-1145134 GCF_000298275.1 Orycteropus afer afer
TATAAAAAACCAATCACTAACTTTATATGGAAAGGAAAGAGACCTTGCATAAGCAAAGCACTATTGAAGAAGAGGAACAAAGTAGGAGGTATCAAACTGTTGGATCTCAAAACCTACTATAAAGCCACAGTAGTCAAAACTGCCTGGTATTGGTACAATGACAGACACATAAATCCATGGAATACAACTGAGAACCCAGAAATAGGTCCATCAACCTATGGTCAGCTGATCTTTGACAAAGGGTCAAAATCCATTAAATAGGGAAGAGAATATTTGTTTAATAAATGGTGCTGGCAAAATTGGATATCCATTTGCAGAAAAATGAAACAAGATCTGTACCTCAGACCATACACAAAAACTAACTCCAGACGGATCAAAGACTTAAGGTGAAACTTAAAACTATACAGTTCCTCAAGGAAAAACTAGGGGCAAATTTAGGGGCCCTCATATATGGCATGGGAGCTCTGGTAGCATAGTGCCTAAGGCACTTGACTGCTAACCAGAAGGCTGGCGGTTCAAACCCACCAGCCACTCCTCGGAAGGAAGATGGAGCAATCTACTTCTGTATTGATACTGCCATGGAAACCCAAGGAGGGGTCACTATGAGTCAGGGCCAACTCGACAGCACATAACAACGACAAATATATGGCATAAACAGACTATCAAGCATAACCCAAAATGCACAAATGGTAGAAGAGAAAGTAGATGAATGGGACCTTCTAAAAATTATTTTTTATGTGCTTCCAAAGACTTCTCCAAAAGAGAACCTACAGATTGGGAAAAAAAATCCAGCAATGACATCTGACAAGGAACTTATCTCAAGAATTTATAGAAAACTCCAACACCTCAAGAACAAAAAGACAATGTAATTAAAAAATGGGCAGAAGATATGAACAGACACTTCACCAAAGAGGATATTCAGGCAGCCAACAAACATGACGAAATGCTCATGATCATTAGTCATCAAAACAACAATGAGATACCATCTTGCCCCAGCACTAGTAGCAAAGTTCAAAAGAATGTTGTTGTTGTTACATGCTGTCGAGTCAGACCTGACTCTACCTGACTCTAGCCATCCCTCCTTGGGTTTCTTAGGCAGTATCACTATGAAAGTAGATTGCCCAACCTTCCTTCTGAGGAGTGGCTAACCTGAATCACCAGCTTTCTGGTTAGCAGTCAAGTGCCTAAGACACTATGCTACCAAGATAAAAAATAATAAATGCTGGCAAGGATGTGAAGAGATTGGGACTCTCATACACTGCTGGTGGGACTGTAAAATGATACAACCACTGTGGAAAGCAGTATGGCAATTCGTTAAAAAGTTGGAATTAGAAATACCATTTGACCCAGCCATTGCATTGCTAGATACATATCCTAAAGTGAGAACCAGGACAAGAACAGACATATACACATCCATGTTCATCACAGCACTATTTACAACAGCCAAAAGATAGAAACAACCTAGGTGTCCATTAACTGAGGAATGGATATCCAAACTATGGTATACACATACAATGGAGTATTATGCAACCCTAAAGAATAATGTAGAATCTGCAAAACACTGCGTAACATGGATGAACTTGGAGGACATTATGCTGAGTGAAATAAGTCAATCACAAAAGGACAAATATTGTATTAGTCCATTATTGTAAAAGTCA
>NW_006922243.1:1146115-1151746 GCF_000298275.1 Orycteropus afer afer
CCCCTAGCTCCCCTTCCGGTCTGGAATAGAACACGTACTTGTGGCTTCCAGACAAACAAAAGAGAGGCATATGAGTTGAACATTTACCTGAGGTAGACACACTCCTTGGAGAGAACAATCATGAGAGAAAGAAGGGCTGCTTATGCACAGGGAGACAGCTCCGGGGGGCAGGAGTGCATGGAAGGATGGACACAAGGAAGAGGTAACTATGGGGAGGAAGTGGGAGGGGAGCTATTGCATTGTGGTAAATTGTGGTCAATGTCATGAGATAGTGTATGTGAATTGCTCTATGGAAAGTTAATTTGCTCTGTAAATTTTCACCCAAATCACACAAACACAAAAAGAATTTTTTTAAAAAAGAAATAGGACCCACATCTTATACCGTATAAAAAAAACAAACAAGTTGGCTCAAAGACCTGAATGTAAAATCTAAAACCATAATCAACAAAGAAAAAACAGGGACAAACTAAGGCCCCCAATTCAGGACATAAATGCACCATCGAATACAACTAAAAACTCACAAACACCAGAAGACAAAATTGATGACTTGGCCCTCCTAAAAATCAGACACTGCACATCAAAAGAGTTTACCAGAAGAGTAAAAAGAGAACATACAGACTGGGAAAGTATTTTTGGCAATGACACATCAGACAAGGAACGAATTTCTGTGATTTATAGAAACCTTCAATAACTTAACAACAAAAAGTCAAATAATTCAATTAAAAAATGAACAAAGGACATGAACTGGCACTTCACCAAAGAAGATATTCAGGCAGCTAACAAATATATGAACAAATGCTCACTATCATTAGAAAGATGAAATCAAAAAAATGGGATATCTCATCGCAGCACTAATAGCAAAGTTCAAAAAAAAAAAAAAAAAAACAGAAAACGACAAATACTGGCAAGCACTTGTACCCTAATATACTCCTGATGGTACTGTAAAATGGTGCACTGTGAAAAATGGTATGGCGTGTCCTTAAAAAGCAAGAAATAGAAAGACATGCTCCAGCAATCACACTACTAAGTATAAACAAACCTTTAATTTAATTAATTAAAAGTTAATTAAATAAGCTGCATTAGAAGTTATATTAGGTGACTACTTAGTGCCATAACTGTTCTAGGCGCTGGGACAAAGCAATGAACAAGATCCCTGTCGTAGTGGAACTTGCATTCCAACTGCAGATGGGGGTGCGGGTGCCGTGATGAGCATCTCTTATTTTGAGGTATGTAACACCATACAAAAGTAGAGGATACAAACAGTAAACAATAGATAAATTATCCGACGGGCTACAATATACATTTCACGCGGGGTGGGGGGGGGGAGCGCAGAGTAAAGGAGATTTGGAGTACCCCGGACAGGAAGAACGTGTCAGTGAGACTACAATTACAATTCTACACAGGGTGTGATCATAATTTTGCTCTGAAAACTCACTTACCCATCCATCCAAAGAAATGATTTTTGACGTGCAATGGACAGAGCAAGGAACAGAAAAGGAAACAAAGACCTGCTATCTAGAAAGCGCACGTTCTAAGAAAGGAGGCTTACACTCAACCATTCACAATTTATTGTTAAAGCACGTGTGTCTCACCGCGAGAAAACAGGTAGGGCACTAGGGCACCGTGCGAAAGCAGCAACAGCAGCCTTGCGAGGACTTCCTCGAGGCCATCCGCGCCCACCCCAACCACCGAAGATCCCGCAGCCCGACAGTGCCCGGTCAGGCCCAGATCTGTCCACTAGGCGGCAAGGATCGTGGCCGAGTCTGGCCAGCTCTCAGTGCCTCACACCTTAAGTTGGACCAAGCGAAGTGAAGGGCGAGCTGAAAGTTTGGGTCTGCTTCGTCCCGGAGGCCCGTCACATGCCGGACCAGCTCGCGTACTTCTAGCTCCTGTTGTAGCCGGCTCCGCTGCAGCCGAATCCCAGCCATCCTCTGTTAACTCCGGTCTGGGCCTGAGTTCTCAGTGTTGGGTCTTGGTGAGAGTACAATGCCTCTCGCGATATTTGGTGATGCGTCGGCGTTGGGTGTCTGCGAGGTTAGAGCTCTCGCGAGAGCAGTGCTCTCCCAACGTTTGGCAAGCAGCGGTGCAAAAGTAGTTCGCAATTTAGGGGGTTGAGCTGTGAGATGGTTGGTATGCGGTGTTTGGCTTTTCTGGTACTCACTCATTGCCCTCGAGGGGATTTGACTCCTAGGGACCCCTTTTTGGGTTTCTGAGGCGGTATCTCTGCGGAAATAGATTGCCCAATCTTCCTTAGGAGGAGTGGCTCGTGGGTTTGAACCGCCAGCCTTCAGCTTAGCAGTCAAATGCCTGAGGCACTACCCCACCAGAGGTAATTCTGGAAGTGTTTAAGCACTTTGGTAAGTCTGAAAGCGTTTAAGTATTTGTTTTAGCTAAGGATCCCCTGGGTATTTCAAACAGTTACTGTGGTTTGCTGCAGAGGAAAGGCTGGAGAGTCAAGTCCACCCAGGGGTGCTGCAGAAGAAGGGCTTGGCGATCCATTTAAGAAAAATAAGCCTTTGAAAACCCTGTGAAGCCCAGTTCTATTCTGATACACATGGGGGCGCCAAGAAGTGGAGCTAACTTTACTGCAACTGATTGTGTTACTTGAGGCAGAGGTCTTTTGGTTGCAGTGGTTAAGCGTCTCTTCCATCACTGAGCTTCACAAAATAGCCCAATACCGCTTCTAACTCTCAAGAGAGAATTACCCCGTTGTCAGGAATAATGTGATGGAGTGTCTCCTGTTGTACTTATTAAAATAAAAAAGAGTCTTATAACTCTGTTATTTAAAATAATGTATCTATATGGGCAGGGAGCTCTGGTGGCATAGTGCCTAAGGCATTATTTGACTGCTAACCAGAAGGCTGGTGGTTCAAACCCACCAGCTACTCCTCGGAAGGCAGACTGGGCAATCTACTTCTGTAGAGATACTGCCTTGGAAACCCAAGGGGTTCGCTATGAGTTGGGACTACTCCATGTCAGTGAGCTTGGTTTTGTTTTTAGCTTATATAGGGAAGAAACAGCTTTTGAAGGAGAGGTTTACTCCCTCTGCAATCCCCAGATATCCAGGAAAATGGCCCATATATAGCTGTGTTCTCAAAGAGATCGGTAATACAGAATTCAGTATTTTTTTCTGGAATGTTACTTTAAAATATGAGGGCCCAAGACGGAGTGATATCTCAACTCTGAAGGAAAGTGGCCTAGGGCCTTGCTCCACTTTGATCCTGTCAGAAGCTGGGAGGAAGGAAGTCCCCTCCAATTAATTGTAAATTTTCCAGGGCCCAGGTCTCTTGTCTGTCCCATACAGGTGCTCAGGGCCTCTAACTCTGTGAAGTTAGAAAAGCCCTGACAGGACAGTGATTTGGGCTGTTGGTGGGGGTTATCTCTCAGCCCCAAGGGTGACCTGGGGCTTCCTGCTGCATCCTGAGAACTCTTGATGGTGGTAACAGCATCCATTCCAGTGAAGGCTGCATTTTTGCTCACTGCCAGATCTCAGCCCACTGGGTTCCTTATTCGTTCCCATGAGGACTGAGGGCATGTATAATAACTAGTGGTTAAGAGAGTAGGCCTGAGAGCCAGGCAAACAAAGTCCCAATCCTGGCTTCTCACTTAGTACTCATGTGGCCTTAGGCAAGTTACTTTTATTTCAGCCTCAATTTCTTCCCAAAAAAAGAGAGGGAAGAAGGAACTTGTGGTGATAGAAACAGTACCTATTTGGTAGAGTCAATGTGTGTACAGCACATAGAGCCTGGCACATGGTAGCTCCTCAAAGAGTCACCTGTTATTAATCAGGTTAATAATGGTTTTTGGCTAACCTTTGTTGATGGTTTGATGGTTTTGAGAAATAGCCATTTCTCTAGTTCATTGTATCTATTTGCACCTTAGTTTTCAGGTACCATGACCCTGTTTAGTTGTGCATCGTTCTCCAAGCTTCGAATTCTCCTAGACATAAACTCTGATGATCTCTTAAGTTCCCTCTACACAGGACACACTGCATGATACACAATATAGCATGTTTCCATGGCACTCGGGCTGAGTGCTGAAGCTCTGAGCTCATTTTGAAATGCATCTCCTGCTCTCACCAACTTATGCAGAGTGGCCAATGAAGGACTTTGATAAACCCAATCTAGCTAAACGTGTATTGCCTTTGTTATTTGTAATAATAAAAATTGTAGATTAACTAATTGTTTCCCTGAACTTTTGCTCATAGTGAACCATCCCAAAACTTACTACATATACCTCTTTATTTATTTAGGAATCTCCTAGGTTTCCATATGGTGTATCATAGCTAAAACATAGATTGCATAAATTCCATAAAAATTAATACTGTCCCTAGGCAATCTTTTCTACTTCAGCTTCACCTATCATATGTATGCTCATAACTCTCAAATCTGCCTGTGCAACTCACATTTTTCTTGGTACCCCAAATCCATAATCTAATTGCTGACTGTACATCTCTAAAAATTACTGTATACATACATTTATATGTGTATACATAATATATACGTATATTAAATAAACATATCCATCTGTTTATCATCTGCTTTATCCACTAGAATGTAAGCTCCATGATTGTATTGCTCACAGCTCATCTCGAGCACCTATAATAATGCCTGGAACGTAGCTAAACACTTGCTGTTGAGTTGATTCTGACTCATGGTGACCTCACATATAAGGCTGTGCTTCATTGCAGTTTGAATGATAGTTTTTTAAAGTAGATTGCTAGGCCTTTCTTCTGAGGTGCCTCTGGGTAGACTTGAACCTCCTAGCTTTCGGTTTGCATCTGAGTGCATTAACTATTTGCACCACTCAGGGAATCTGAAACATAGCGGTGCAGTGAAATTACTTAATATGGCACTTCTAGACATAGTCTTTGTGAATCCCACACAGTGATTGGGTGGGATCATGCAAATAAGGTGTATGGAACCTGTAATGGTTGGGGTTATGTGTCAACTTGGTTAGGCCATGATTCCCAGGGTGATTGTTCAGTTTTGTGATCTAATTATTTTCCATTGTGTGTGTTGTAAATCCTGACCTCTTTGTGTTGAAACTCACTGCTATTGAGTCGGATTTGACTCATAACGACCCCTCCTTCGGTTTCCAATGCGGTATCATTATGGAAGTAGTACATTGCCCTGTCTTCCTTCTGAGGAGTGGCTGGTGAGTTTGAACTGCCAGCCTTCTAGTTAGCAGTAAAATGCCTTAGGCACTATGCTACCAGAGCTCCTTCTATGTGTTAGTAAGACAAACTTTGTTGTTGTTGTTATGTGCCATCGAGTATAGCCCCCTTCTTGGGTTTCCAAGGCAGTATCACTATGGAAGTAGATTGCCCTATCTTCCTTCCGAGGAGTGTCTGGTGGGTTTGACTTAGGTTATGTTAAAGAGGGTTAGGTTGGTTGTTATGTTAAGGATGCAGGATTAGGGTGGGATGTAGTCAAGTCACCACCTTTACTAAAGTCATCACCCTTGCTCAAGTCACCACCCTTCCTTGAGTCACACCTTTTATCCTGTTGTTGTTGTTGTTAAGTGCCGTCAAGTCGTTTCCGACTCATAGCGACCCCATGCACAGCAGAACGAAACACTGCCCGATCCCGCACCAGCCCCACAATCCCTGCTATACTCGAGCCCATCATC
>NW_006922243.1:1157711-1160848 GCF_000298275.1 Orycteropus afer afer
GGGTTTGAACCACCAGCCTTCTGTTTAGCAGTCAAATGCCTTAGGCACTATACTACCAGAGCTAAAGAGTTTCTTGATATTTACCTGAGCAGGGCAGAGGCTAGGCCAGCCCTAAAGGCCTGAGAGACCGATGGCCAGGGAGAGGCCTGCTTGTGGGCATGGCAGAGAAGAGGCTTTTTTGACTGAATAACTATATTTGGAGTCTTTTCTGATCCTGAGTTGTTATTTGTTACTTCCCTAATAAACCCCATAATTGTGAGTATAGTCTATGAGTTCTGTGTGGTCATTGCAATGAATTATTGAACCCAGCAGAGAAGTAGAGAATGCCATGAGAGGGGAGGTTGGTTTCCAAAGTGGAGAGAAGAGGCATGTCTGCCTCTGCCACATAGGAATCCACCTTGGGCTGATGTTGTTGATGGTGTTTCACCTTGTAAAGTTAGCGATGGTCAGATGTCCCTGTCATGCCATTTTTACACACAGAAATACCCCCAGACCTACTTCCATTGACTTGATTCTGACACATAGTGACCCTAAAGGACAGAGTAGAACTGTTCCATAGGATATCCAAGGCTGTAAATCTTTATGGATGTGTGTTTTGTCTTTGTAGAAATAACGTATGTCTTTATTTGTATCATGGCAATTGTTCATATCATGTCCTTACTACCTTATGTTTCATTACCTCTTGAAGCACGCATAACAAGGTAACTAAGTATTACACCCAAAGAACTTTGTTTTATATGTCAGGTGGATTTTCAGGTGTGGAGAAAAGAATGCTTGTTCTCCTCCGGACCCGTGCTTTTTAAGAGAGTGGTTTCCCATCTCATCTATTTCTACTTAAGAAATCCCCATTTGTCCTCACAGAGCGCTCTCTGTTCCTCTTTTGTTTTTCCTGCAGGATATTACTACAAGAGTGCACTGTGTAAAAGGGAAGAGGAAGACAGGGACTTGCCCCCCCCCGGAGGATTTAGCCATTTGGGACTGTTATTGACCCCTTGTACCCCTTTACCAAGAGTTAAATTATATTGACCTGAGACACTCTTTTTTTTTTTTTCTTGGTTTTGGGGTTTTATTAGGGAAGCAACAGGTTACAATTACAGGTTCAGGAAAGCTCAGGATACAATTCTTCAATCAGAATAGCCTTCTCTTGGCCATGCTTGTTTGCAGGCATGCCTGTCTTTGGCCCTCAGCTTCTTGACTTGGCTTCTGGACTGCTTGGCCAAGTATTACAATACTCTTTTAGCTCTACTGGTGGGTACACCTCACTCTGGTAGCAAGCCTCCTGCCTGAAGGCACTCAGCCTTTTTATTCAGTAGACTGGGAACCGAGCTCTTGTCTCATACACATCTCTTAATTCTGCTGCCTTTGCTGCTACTATATCTCTGTTTTCTCTCTGCCATTTCTCTGTCACCGCTTACTTGCTGTCTTAGCATAGGGGACTTGCATCCAAGGATGTGCTCCACTCTTGGTTTTTCCTTCATGATGGTAGTGACTGAGACACTCTTTTAAACTTTGAACCAAAACTATCCTGAGACCACTTTTTAGTTAAATAACAGAGTGGCACATGAAATAAAGGATACTACCTGTAAGAATTTTATTCTATTAAAAACCCATCTGTATGAAAACAAAAAAACAAAACCAACTGAACTCACTGCCATTGAATCGGATCCAATTCATACCAACCCCTCCTTGGATTTCTGAGGTGGTATCACTACAGAAGTAGATCGTCCAACTTTCTTTCCATGGAGTGGCTGGTGGGTTTGAGCCGCCAGCCTTCTGGTTAGCAGTCAAATGCCTTAGGTACTATGCCACCAACATTTATTCTAAAGCAAAGTTGAGAAGATAGGGGTCAGGAAAAGGGGAGTATTGATTGGGAATGGTACAAACAGAACACGATTAAAGAGAATATTGGCACATTGTGAAAATGTAACTAATGTTAACTGAATTAAGTTGTGTGGAAATTGTCAAATAATTTGTTGGGTAAAATTATACCAAAAATACAATAAAATATTATTATAAAAAAAACATAATAAAAACCAAATAATCATCTCAATTCATGCAGAAAATGTAGTCCTCAAATCTTTATGGAAGCAAATTGCTTCATCTTTCTCCTGCAGAGTGGCTGATGGATTGAAGCTATTGACCTTTTGGTTAACAGCCAAATGTTTTAACCACTGCACCACCAGAGTTCCTTATAAATAATTATTGAATGACAATAAATGAATGTCTACCTGGATGGCCTAAACACTTAACTAAATTTATTCTTTTGCTTCCCTATTCCAAAACAAAACCAAACTCACTGCCATCGAGTCAGATCCAACTCATAGCGATCCATCCTTGGGTTTTTGAGGCGGTATCACTATGGAAGTAGATTGTCCAACCTTCCTTCAAGGAATGACTGTTGGGTTTAAACTGCCAGCCTTCTGGTTAGTAGTCAGATGCCTTAGGCACTATGCCATCAGAGCTCCCTTTGCTCCCCTATTTGTTGTTGTTGTTAAGTGCCATCGAGTTGACTCCCACTCATAGAGACCCTATGCACAGCAGAATAAAACGCCACCCAGTCCTGTGCGAGCTCCACAATCCCTGCTATACTTGAGCCGGTCACCACAGCCACCATTTCAATCCATCTCGTTGAGGGCCTTCCCCTCTTTCTTCGACCCTCCACCTTACCAATCATGACCTCCTACTCCAGGAAATGGTCCTTTCTGACAACATGACCAAAGTAGGTGAGATGAAGTCTGGCCATTCTCGCCACCAAGGAACATTCTGGCTGCACTTCCTCCAGGACAGATCTGCTAGTTCTTTCAGCAATCCATGGTACTTATTCATTGTCCAGCTCTCACATGCATATCAGGCGACTGAAAATAGGCGCACCTTAGTCCTCAAGGAGACATCTTTTCTCTTCAGTACTTGAAAGAGATCCTTTGCAGCCAGTTTGCCAAGTGCTATACGTGGTCTGATGTCCTGACTACTGCTTCCACTGGCGTCGATCGCAGAACCAAGCAATGTGAAGTCTTTGACAACTTCAATCTTTTCTCCATTTATCTTGATGGTGCTTATAGGTCCAGTTGTGAGGATTTTTGTTTTCTTTATATTGAGATGTAATCCATACTGCAGACTGTATTCTTCAATCTTCATCA
>NW_006922243.1:1161233-1176067 GCF_000298275.1 Orycteropus afer afer
CAATAAAACACAAGTAAACATCTTTCTGGTATTCTTTGCTTTGAGCCAGGATCCATCTGACATCAGCAATGATATCCCTCATTCCACGTCCTCTTATGAATCCCTCCTGCATTTCTGGAAGTTCTCTGTCAATATATTGCTGCAACCGTTTTTGAGTTATCTTTAGTAAGATTTTACTTGCATGCATATTAATGATATTCTTCGATAATTTCCACATTGTGTGGGATCACCTTTCTTTGGAATAGGTACAAATATGGATCTCTTCCAGTCAGTTGGCCAGGTAGCTGTCTTGCAAATCTCTTGGCAAGCCAAGTGAGGGCCTCCAACAGGGCATCCATTTGTTGAAACATCTCAGTGGGTATTCCATCAATTCCTGGAGCCTTGTTCTTTGGCAATTGCTTCAGTGCAACTTCAACTTCTTCCTTTAATACCATTGGTTCTTGAACATATGCCACCTCCTGAAATGGATAAAGATTGACCAGTTCTTTTTGGTACAGTGACTCTTCTTTTTATGCTTCCTGCATCATTCAATATTTTGCCCATAGAATCTTTCCATATTGCAACTCGAGGCTTAAAGTTTTTCTCAGTTCTTTCAGCTTGAGAAATGCTCAGTGTGTTCTTCCCTTTTGGTTTTCTAACTCCAGGTCTTTGCACATTTCATTATAGTAATTGGCTTTGTCTACTCAAGCTGCCCTTTGAAATCTTCTGTTCAGCTCTTTTGTCTTGTCATGTCTTCCATTTGCTTTAGCTACTTTTCACTCAAGGGCAAGTTTCAGAGTCTCTTCTGACATCCATTTTGGTCTTTTCTTTCTTTCTCATATTTTTAATGACCTCTTACTTTCTTCATGGATGATGCTTTTGATATCATCCCACAATTCTTCTGGTTTTCAGTCATTGGTGTTCAGTGCATAAAATTTATTCTTTAGGTGGTCTCTAAATTCAGGAAGGATATAGTCAAGGTCATATTTTGGCTCTCGTGGACTTTTTTTAAATTGTCTTCAACTTCATGTTGAACTTGCATATGAGCAGTTGATGGTCTGTTCCACAATCAGCTCCTGGCCTTATTTTGGCTGAAGATATCTAGCTTTTTCATCTTCTCTTACCACAGATGTAGTCAATCTGATCTCTGTGTACTCCATCTGGGAATGTCCACATATATAGCCTCTGTCTGTGTTGTTGAAAAAAGGCATTTGCAATGAATAAGTCACTGGTCTTGCAAAATTCTATCATGCGATCTCCAGCATTATTTCTGTCACCAAGGCCAAATTTTCCAACTATCCGTGATTCCTCTTTGTTTCCAACCTTTGCATTCTAGTCACCAGTGATAATTAACACATCTTGATTGCACATTTGGTGAATTTCAAACTGCAGAAGTTGATAAAAATCTTCAATTTCCTCATCTTTTGCTTGGGTAGTTGGTGCGTAAATTTGAATAATCATAGTATTAACTGGTCTTCCTTGTAAGCATGTGGATATTATCCTATCACTGACAGCATTATACTTCAGGAGAGATCTTGAAACATCATTCATGATGACAAATGCCATGCCATTCCTCTTCAAATTGTCATTCCTTGCCTAGTAGGTCATACGGTTGTCTGATTCAAAATGCCCAAAACCAGTCCATTTCAGCTCACTAGTGCCTAGGATATCAATCTTTGTGCATTCTGTTTCATTTTTGACAACTTCCAATTTTCCTAGATTCATACTTCATACCTTCCATGTTCCAGTTATTAATGGATGTTTGCAGCTGTTTCTTCTCAATTTGAGTCATGCCACATCAGCACATGGAAGTCCCAACAGCTTTACTTTATCCATATCATTAAGGTTGGTTGGTTCTACTCTGATGAGGCAGCTCTTTTCCAGTCCTATTTTTCGTGCCTTCCGACCCAAGGGGCTGGTCTTTCTGCAATGTGTGGGACAATGTTTCCAAGCTATTCCTAAAGTTGCCCAGTAATGTATCAGACAGTGTTTCTCTGCTATTCATAAGGTTTTCCCTTGCCAAATTTTTGAGAAGTGGATGGCTTCTTCCTTCTTCCTAGTCTGTCTCAGTCTGTAAATTGCTTTAAAACCTGTGCACCATGTGCAACCCTGCTGGTGTTTGAAACACCAGTGGCACAGCCTCACAGCTATGTGCAAGCCACACAGGATGACAAACTGACAGACAAGTTTGTCTCCCTTAGCTGTTGGAAACCTCTCCACCTGTCACTTACCTAATTCCTACCTGTATCCTGTGGCGTGGCTTTTGTGGTCCCCAGCTCTCTCCCCCTCCTTTTTCTGGCTCTGGGGGCTAGATCCTGCCTGTCACCCACCTGTTACCTGGATCCTGAGGCTTTTGTGGTCCCTGGTGCTCTTCCTCTCCCTTTCCTGGCTCTGGGTCTGGGTCCTGCCTGCCTCCTGCCCCTTACCTATTTCCTGAGCCCCTTTCCTGGATGTTGTTGGAGACCAAGAAAAAGACCACCAAAAAAAGAACATGATGGCAAGGCACATGTTCTAACAATAGCTAAGAGAAGGCAAGGCCTATCTTATGGTTGAATGCTTGCTTGGCTCCAGCTTTGTGTTCCTGGCGTGGAACATAGCCCCAGCAAAATGTTTACTAACCTGTTTCTCTGGGATAATGTTTTTCCCTAAGAATAGTATACCTTAGAAACCATTCTTTATAATCATGTACCTTAACAATCACATTATGTTTTAGAATAATGTATTTTAGTGATTATTTGCTATTCTTGTAAGAGATATTAACCCAATTAATTATCCCATACATTTGGGCATGGGAAAATGCCTTTGGGTATGGGAAAGAGTAAAACTTTAGCTTTTAATTAATAACTGATTGTTATAAGGAACTATTTGATTTTATTGTAGAAGAATATTTGATTGAATACTTGATTGTTTTAAACAAATATCAAGAATAATGATGTAATCATATGCTTATGTATAAATAAAGCAGGATGGATACATCAGGAGTCGCTCTCACAGAATATGCAGGGGGTCCGGCTGGCCCCTGTTCCTTTTAAAAAACTGTTAATCCTTTCATGTCACTTTGTTTTGTGACCTGTGCAGTTTTGGCAGATGCGGCAGGATGCTGCAGCTTTTGTGGTCCCCAGTGCTCTCCTTCTCCCTTTCCTGGCTCTGGGGGCTGGGGCCCGCCTGCCTCCCATCTGTTACCTCCATCCCCTATTAACCTCTCTTAATTTGCTATCTTGATGTGGGATTCCTGCCATATCCCACATCTTTCCAGCCAGTATGCTGGACTCCTTCCCTCATTCCTTCTTTCCTATCAGTAAAATATTTGATATGATTTCTAGATCTCTAAATTCTGCCTACTTTTCCCTACTGCCTTAGTTTACATCTCCAAACTCTTGAGAGACCTTCTCATTTGTGTCTCTGACTCCACTCCTTTATCATTCCAATTCATCCATCTCCACACTGGGGAGAGAGTGATTTCCCTAAAAGTTAACGTTTGTGACGTCACTCCCCATTGCCCATATCAGGATTTCTCAACCTCAGCACTAGTGGCATCTTGGGCCAGATAATTCTTTATTGTTGAAAGACTCCTTTGTATACTGTGTATTCAGCAGCATCCCTGGCTTCTAACTGCTAGATGCCAATAGCAACTCCCCTGCCTCTCAATTGTGGCAGCCAAACATGTCTCCAGCATTGCCAAATGTCCTCTAAGGGACATTTGGTTAAGAACCACTGACATACAGGATAAATTTCAAACTCCTGAATTGCAGAATTTTCCTGATTTTGCCTTATCTAATCAGTTACATCTCATTCTACACAGTTCCCCACTGCAAACTATGGATAGTCCATTTTCATGCAGAAGATGACTCAAAATCATAAAAATGGCAATTCTCCTAAGATTAATCAATGCAATTTCACTCATTATGGAAACCAAGCCCTAGTACCTCTTGGCTGTTTGTCATACTGCTTTCTTCCTTAGGCACTTCGAGAGATTATGCAGGGCGAAAAAAATGAACAAGTCTAATTTATCCACTCTTATTTTTTCATGGATTGTGCTTTGGATGTGATATAAAATTGCTCATTACTAAACCCAGTGTCATATAGAACAGTTTCTGTTTTCTTCTCAAAAAATGAAACCAAACTCACTGCTGTCAAGTCAGACCCCACTCGTAACGACCCCTCCTTGGGTTTCTGAGGCAGTATCACTACAGAAGTAGATTGCTCAACCTTCCTTCTGAGGAGTGGCTGGTGGATTTGGACTGCCAGCCTTCTGGTTAGCAGTCAAATGCCTTAGGCACTACACCACCAGAGCTGTTTTCTTCTAGAAGCTTCATATTCTCATTTTACTTTTATATTTGTAATTTATTTTGAATTAATTTTTGTATAAAGTGTGCTGTATGCATTCATTTTTTGGTTAAGATATTGTACTAGCACCATTTGTTGAGAAGACTATCATTTCTCCACTGGATTGCCTTTACACATTTGTCAAAAATCACTTAACTATATTTATGTGGATCTATTTTTTGGCTCTCTATTCTTTTCTATTGTTTATCCTTTTATCAATAATGCATTCTTGATTATTGTAGCTTTACAAGTATTTATTCAATTTTGAAATTGAATAGTGTGAATAGTGCCTCTGATTTTAAGCTCTCATACACATGCCATCAAGTATGATGTTTACTATAGGTTTCTATTCTTAACTGATGATTTATTTATTTTAATCATGAATGGATGTTGAATTTTGGTATTGACTTCTTTTTTAGCAATCTCTTTGCTGGTGTAGAGGAATCCAACTGAGGTGTTTTTATTGTTTGTTTGTTTGTTTTTGTTTTTGTGATTTGGGTGAAGATTTACAGAGCAAACTCACTTTCCATACAGCAGTTCACATACACTTTGTCTCATGACATTGACCACAGTTTACCACAATGCAACAGCTCCCCTTCTCCTTCCTCCCCATAGTTACCTCTTCCCAGTGTCCATCCCTCCATGCACTCCTGCCTCCTCTCCCTGTGCATAAGCAGCCCTTCTTTCTCCCATGATTGTTCTCTCCAAGGAGGGTAGCTACTTGAGGTAAATGTTCAATTCATATGCCTGTCTTTTGTTTGGCTGGAAACCACAGGTGTGGGTTCAATTCCAGACCTGAAGGGCAGTTAGGGGCCGTAGTCTCAGTGGTTCCACCAGGCTCTATTGGACCAGCAAACCTGCTCCCCCCCTTTTTTTTCCTCAAAATGATTTTGCATTTTGTTCCACATTGTTCTCCCTCTCTATCAAGGTTCTCCTACATATATCCCTTTCCAAGAGGATGACAGTGGTAGCCGGGCCCCATCTAGTTCTTCTGGTCTCATAGTCATATAGGCTGCAGATCAGATGGTGTACCAGTCGCTAGGACTAATTGTTTCCATGAATTTTGGTTTTCTTCATTCTTCTTTGCTCTGGACGAGGAGAGACCCATTGTTGCATCTAGATGGCAGCTTGCTGGCTTTTAAGATCCCAGTCACTACTCGTCAAAGTAGGAGGTGGAATGATGTTTTTATAGTATATTATGCCAATTGAGCTTGAGGAATCCAACTGACTTTTGTATGTTTATCTTATATCCCACCACTATGCTAAATCTCTCAGTTAGTTCCAGTAGTTTTTTTTTGTTTTGTTTTGTTTTTTTGCTGAGTGTCCTGGGTTTTCATTTGTATAGGATCATATCATCAGCAAATAAGGATAGTTTTACCTCTTCCTTACCAATTTATATGCCTTTAATTTCCCTTTCTTGCCTTATTACTCTGGTTAGGAGCGTTGGTGCTGTAGTGCTTAAGGCATTTGACTGCTAACCAGAAAGTTGACAGTTCAAACCCACCAGCCATTCCATGGAAGGAAAACTGGGCAATTTACTTCCATAAAGACTTACCACCTCGGAAACCCAAAGGGCATCACTATGAGTTAGAATTGACTCAATGGCAGTGAGTTAAATTGTTAGTTAAAGAACTTCCAATGCAATGTTGAATGTTGTTGTTGTCGTTATGTGCCATGGAGTCGGATCCGACTCATAGTGACCCCTGCTTGGGTTTCTGAGGTGGTATCTCTATGGAAGTAGATTGTCCAACTTTCCTTCTGAAGAGTGGCTGATGGATTTGAACCACCAGCCTTCTGGTTAGCAGTCAAGTGCCTTAGGCATTATGCTACCAGAGCTCCCACAATGTTGACTAGAAATGGTGATAGAGGGCATCCTTGTCTGGTTCCTGTTTGCAAGGGATATTGCCACTTCTGCTCTCTTTTGGTTGCCATTTACTTAGTATATCTTTTTCCAACCTTTGACTTTTAGTCTAGTTTTGTCTTTCTTTCTAAGGTGTTCCTCTTACAGACAACATATTGATGGGTTATGTTTTCTTACCCAGTCTGCAACTCTCCATCTCTTGAGTGGTGCCTTTAATCCATTGACATTCAGTGAAATTATTGACAAGTATGAATTGGTTGATGTTATTTTCTTACATGTTTTTTCATGGTGTTACTGATTTCTTTGTTCTGTATAATTTTCTGTGCTGAGCTCATTTTGTTTATAATCATGTTATCACTTCCTTTGTTGCTGTTTTTTCAGCATTTGTTAAATATTTGTGCTGGTCCTCTTTTTTATTTTCATGTGAAGGTTTATCATTTTTCTTCGAGGTTACCCTGTGATTTATAATTTTCTTCCCAAGTTTACAACAGTCTTCTTTATCTTGCAATTGTCTTGACTTTCTCACCATTTAGAAGTTCTATCCCTACACTTTATTTTTACATATTTTTTTATAAAGCTTGTTTTACAAAGCTTCTTAAAAGCATGTTTTACATTCAACGCAATGCATACATTTAGTTTCATTCCCCATTTGCCATGTCCAATCCTAGCCCAGTCTCCTCCCCTCCCTACCCTGTAACCCTCCCCCTGTGCCCTTCATATTTATGCACTCCTGTTTGTCCTGCATTTCCTCAGTTTGAATGTTGGTCCTCTGGTGTCCCATGGTCTATTGCTCTAAGGGATGTATTACCACAGAGTATATGGATGCGTCATCCTGGGTTGTGTGGTCTGCGTGTACATCTTGTTAACTATTGGGCTGAGAGCCCACCCATGGGGGTGAGTTTTATTCCAGGTGCAGAATGTATTCCAGGCCATAGTATTGGGAGTCTCACCAGATTTCATCTGACCAGTAATTCTGGTCATTATTGAGTTTTTGGCTTATTTTCCATGTTTTCCCTCCCACTCTATCCAGGATCTCCAGATTTGATTCTTTCCTGAGTGGTTGGCATTGGTAGCTGGGCACCACCTAGTTCTTCTGGTCTTGAGGGCCATTGCTTTTTTGTCTCTCTTTTTGTTTTGTAGTTGTCCTCATTTGCCAGTTGATGTCTCTGGTTCCCTGTTTACAATCTTGTAGGCTTATTTACTTTGGATACTTCCATAACTGGGTAGGTTTCTGGGTTATGTCATCATGTGTGTTAAAGGTCTGTTGTTTGATGTTGTTGGTTCTCTGTCCAAAGGACTCCCTTTAGCATCTCTTATAAGGTTGGTCTGGTTTTAACAAATTCCCTTATTTTATGCTTATCTGGAACTGTCTTAATTTCACCATCATATTAGAGGGTCATTTTTGCTGGATGTATAATTCTTGGTTGGAATTTTTTTTCTTTCAGGATTTTATATATACCATCCCTTTGCTTCTCACCTGCGTGGCTTCTCCCAAGAAATCACAGCTTAGTTTTATTGGTTGACATTTGTAGGTAACTTTTTGATTTTCCCGTTCTGGTTTCAGGATTCTTTCTTTGTGTTTGGTTTTGGTGAGTTTGATGATGATATGTCTTGGTGATTTTCTTTTGGGGTCTATGCTGTTTGGGGTTTGTTGGACTTCTTGAATGGATATATTCTCATCTCTCATCATATCAGGGAAATTCTCCTCCGACAAGTCTTCAACAATTTTCTCTGTGGTTTTATTTGTCTCTTCCTATTGTAGAATTCTGATTACACATAGTTTATTCCTTTGATGGTATCCCATATGAACCTTAGGGTTTGATCACTTTCCAAAGAAGTATTGAAGTATTTGTCTTCAATCTCACTAATTCTGTCTTCCATTGATTCAGTTCTACTCCTTTGCCCATTCAATGTGTTATCTATTTCTGAGAATTTAGTATTAATTTTCTGGATTTCTATCTGTAGATTTTTTTTATCATTTCTAATTTTTCATTTATTTTGTCATTTTGCTCTTGTATTGTCTTCTGAAATTGTTCTAGGGTTTTCTCTTCAATTTTGTCAGTGTTTCCTTGATGTGTCTCTCAATCCGAAAGAAGGTACCTAAATATAATTCTTTTGAACTCCTTTTCAGGGAGTTCCAATACTGCTGCTTCTTCAGGGATGTGTTCTGGGTCTGTATTCTGGTCCCTTTTTCTACTGCTTTATCTTACTTCTTTGTGTGGACTGTGATGGTCTGTTGTTTCTGAGACATTTTGATGTTTTTGTGTTTATATTTAATTGGTGATTGTATGTTGAAGTGATTCATCCAAGGTTTTTTTTTGTTTGTTTGTTTGTTTGTATCTGAGTAAGCAGGGTTCTGTGCTCTTCAATTCACTAGTTGGCAGCACTCACACACTCAGCACTATCTCCTTTCCAGTCATTAGCCTCTCATATGTCTTTGGCAAGGAGCTCTGGTAGCATAGTGCCTAAGGCACTTGACTGCTAACCAGAAGGCTGGCGGTTCAAACCCACCAGCCACTCCTTGGAAGGAAGGTTGGGCAATCCTACTTCCGTAGTGATATTGCCTCGGAAACCCAAGGAGGGCTCACTATGAGTCGCGGTCGACTCGACGGCAAATAACAACAACAACAACAACATGTCTTTGGCAAGCAGAGCCTATTTTTAAGTCCCTCAAATCTGAATGAGAATGCTGTTACTTTAAATATCCAAAATGGCTGCCATTTGTAAACATTCAAAATGGGTGTGCCTGGCCACTACTTGTAAACATTCAAAATAGCTGTGCTTCCAGACAGCCGAAAGTCCACAGCTCAATTTGTTTCCTTCTTTGCCATTTCCCTTTTTAGTTATCAGCCAGTGGTGCATTCATCCATGTAGCCCTTGGGTGAGCAGGACCAATTTTCAGGTTATCTCTTAGGTCCTAACACCACTTAGAAATATTCAGGCTGCCCATGCCATCACAATAGCTGCCAGTCTGCAGCTCCATTTGTATCCTTACTCACTGTTTTCATTCAGGTTCTTCTAGTAGTTGATGTTTAATCTACTTCTGTATCCTTCCTTTCAGTGCTGAAGGCTCCAGGATTATCTTCCGTATCTGTGTCAATTGGTTTCTCTTTTCTTTGTTGAAGAGGGTCTGTGTAACTTGTCTGTTTATTCCACCATCTTACTGAATTCCATCTCAGTACTACTTTTCCCATCACCAAAAATAACAGATATTGATCTGTTATAAACAATCTAAAGTGTGCTTCTCCTGGTGGTTCCCCCAGTAACCACCAATGAACATATTCTCTTTGATCATGGGCATCTTGATGTCTTATTTGGTAAAGGTTCGTTTCATGTCTTTTGCCCATATTAAATTGGATTATTTGTCTTTTGGTTGTTGCACTGTTGACATTTTCTATCTATTTTAAATATGACTTTATTGAATATGTGGTTTCTGAAGATTTTGTTCAAGACTCTAAGTTGCCTTTTTACTTTTCTAATAAAGTTTTTTTGGAGCATAAGTTTTTAATTTTTATGAAGTTCCATTTATCAACTTTGTCTTCTGCTTTTGGTGCATTTGATGCTATTTTTGTTGTCTTATTTTTACAAAAGATTAGGTCCCATAGTTTTTTCCCTACATTTTCTTCCAGAAACTTTATATTTTGGGGTTTAACATTTAGGTCTTTGATCCATTTTGAGTTAGTTTTTTTAAATTGTGATTTGGGTGAAAGTTTATGGAGCAAATTCTTTTTCCATACAGCAGTTTATACATATTGTGTTTTGTGACATTGGTTGTAATCCCCATGATGTAACAGCTTTCTTCCCACTTCCTCTGTGTGGTTACCTTTTCCCTGTGTCCTTCTTTCCTGTGCATTCCTGCCCTCTGAGCTATGTCCCTCTGCAAATACTGCCCTTCTGATCTCCCATGATTTGATTGTTCTAAGGAATGTCCCTGCCTGGCGTAAATGTTCTCCTTATATGACTGTCTGTTGTTTGGCTGGAAGCCATGGGAGTGAGTTCAATTCTAGGCCCAAAGGGCCACTAGGGACCATAGTCTCGGGCATTTCACCAGTCTCTATCAGACCAGTAAGCTTGGTCTTTTTTTATGAGTCTGAGTTTTGTTCCACGTTTCTATCCCACTCTATTTATAATCTCCTGCACTGATCCCTTTCCAAGTGGTTGACAGTGGTAACCAGTCTAATTCTTCTAGTTTGAGTTAATTTTTTGTATGGTATGGGGTAGGGGTGTTGGTTCATTTTTCTGCAAGTAGACATCTAGAATTGTTTTTAATGTTAATTTTCTATTATAATTTGGGTGCAGATTTACAAAGCAGTTCATTTTGCACTCAACATGTCATACATATTTTGCATCACAGTACCAATCACCATCCCCACAGTGGAACAGCTTACCTCCCACCTCCTCCTTATAGTTACCCCTTCCCTGTGCTCTTCTTACATATGCATTCCTGTCTGTCTAGCTTTCCCCCTATGCAAATAGTGCCCTTCTGAGCTCTTACAGTTGACCATTCTAAGGGTTGCATCTCCTGGGGTAGGTGATCAGCTCGTAGGTCTTTCTGTTGTTTGGTTGAGAGCTAACCCACAGGAGTGAGTTCAACTCCAAGTCTGAAAGGTAACCAGGGGCCATAGTCTCTGTGGCTTCACTAGTCTTCATCGGACCAGTAAGCTTGTCCTTTATGATGATTTTGAGTGTTGTTCCACACTTTTTTGCCACACTATCCAGGATCTCCAATTTTGATCCCTTTCCAAGTGTTTAGCATTGGCATCTGGGCACCATCTAGTTCTTCTTGTCCCAAGGTTGTGTAGGCTGAGGTTTCTGTGGTCCATTAGTCTGTTGGATTATTTGTTTCCATATGTCTTTGATTTTCTTCACTCTTGTTTGCTCCATGTGAAAAGAGATCAGTAGTTGCATCTTAGATGGCTACTTGTAATCTTTTAAGACCCTAGTCTCTACTCATCAGTGTTGGATGTAGACCAATGCTTTTGGGTACTGTGTTGTGCCAATTAAGCTTGATGTCCCCTGAGACCATGGTCCTGAACCCACAGGCCAGGTGACTCATTCCCTCAAGATGCTAAGTTGTGGCTAAGTAGCTACCCCAACCTTATTACCTGTTAGTTCTATATTGTATATGGATATTTTTGTAACACATACACATGTAGGAATGTCATCAACCAAACCTATCTATAGTTGGGGACATGTTCCAGTTCACCTCTATACCTAATCTCACCTGACTGCCTATATATCTACCCATGGACTGGTGTTATTCCTGATAATGCAGTGTTTAGTTTGTAATAGTATTTGCCTCTGTTATCTATACCTTTTGTGTACCTCTCTGTGCCTTCTTTTTCCCTATTGTTATTGTGGTGGTCACGCACTCTTGTTATATTTCTTTTCCTTTCACCAAAATCAACACCTCTCTTAAATAGTCAGCAATTTTCTCTCCCTCCCTTATCATCCCTGGTAACCAACAGCAAATTTCCTTCCCTACGTAAATCTTTCCTTGACTTTTTATAAGACAATGCTCATACAATATTTGTATGTCTGTGAGTTATTTTACTCAGCATAATGTTCTCCAAGTTCATTCACATTATGAGATGATTCTCAGATTCTTCATGATTCTTTAATGTTGCACAGTATTCCAGTGTGTGTATGTCCAATAGTTTGGTTATCCATTCATCTGTTGATGAGTACTTAGATTGTTTTCATTTATTTGATATTGTGAATAGTGCTGCAATGGACATGGGTGTGCTTATCCAGTTTTGCTAGCACCATTTATTAAAGATACTATTTCTGCACCATTGAATGAACTTTGTCTCCTTGTTGAAAATTAATTATCTATAGATGCCTGGATTTATTTCTGGGCTCTCAATTCTATTCCTTTCATCTATGTATCTATTGTTGAACCAATACTAGGCTGTTTTGATTACTTTGGCTGCTTATTATAGTGTATTTTGATGTATTGTAGTGTGAAGCCTCCTGCTTTGCTCTTCTTCTTCACTATTGATTTGGCTATTTGAGGTTTCTTTCCTTTCCATGTGAAGTTGGTCATTAATTATTCCATTTCATTAATAAATATTGCTGATTTTTTGGGGGATTGCATTATATATTTAGATCAATTTAGTTAAGTATTGATATTTTCAGTATATTAAGTCTGAGCATGGAATGAATGTCCTTTTATTTAAATAAGTCTCTTTTGGTCTCTTGTTATAGTATTTATAATTTTCATTGTATAAGTCTTTTTGTCCCTGGTTAGGTTAATTCCTATTCTAAATGGCATTGTTTTCTTTTTTGAAGTAGTCTATGTTAGTGTAGAGGAACCCAACTTATTTTTGTGTGAATTCTTTGCTGAATTCTTCTATTAGTTCCAGCAGTTTTCTTGTGGAACCTTTAGGGTCTTCTATATACAGGATCATGCCATCTGAGAACAGAGATAGGTTTTACTTCATCCTTTCTGATTTGGATACCTTTGAATTCTCTTTCTTGCTAGTACTTGCAGTATGATGTTGAATAAGAATAGTGATAATAGACATCCTTTTTTTTTTTTTTTTTCCATTCTCAAAGAGAAGGCTCTCAATCTTTCTCCATTGAGTGTAATGCTGGCTATTGCTTTTGCATGTTGTTGTTGTGTGCTGTTGAGTTGACCCTGACTCATAGTGACCCCTCCTTGGGTTGCCAAGGCGATATCACTACAGAAGTAGATTGCCCAACCTTCCTTCTGAGGAGTGGCTGGTGGGTTTGAACCACCAGACTTTTGGTTAGTAGTCAAGTGCCTTAGGCACTGTGCTACCCTTACTTATGTGGAGAAATTAACCTGCTATTCCTATTGTGCTGAGGGTTTTTGTCAGGAAAAGGTGCTGAATTTTATCAAATTCCTTTCTGCATCAATTAATGTGATCATATGGTCCTTTCCCTTTTTTTTTTTTCAATGTAGTAGATTACATTGATTGATTTTCTAATGTTGTACCACTCTTGTAGACCTGGTATGAATCCCACTTGATCATGGTGGTATTTATTTATTTATTTATTTATTTGATATGTTGTATAATTCTCCTGACTAGAAATTTGTTGAAAAGTTTTACATTTTTATAGTTTCAGACTGCCTTGTCTTTTTCTTGTGGAGTGGCTGGTGGATTCACGCCACTGACCTTTTGGTTAGCAGTTGAATGCTTTAAACACCATGCCACGAGGACATAGTGTAATATTCTTTTTTTGTGTGTGTGATATCTTTTCCTTGGTTTGGTATCAGCCTTATGTTAGCTTCTTAGAAGGTATTTGGGAATGTTCCTTTCGTGTTTTTGAAAAGTTTAAATAGAATTTGTGTCAACACTTCTCTGAATGTTTGGTAGAACTCTCCAGTGTAGCCATCTGGCCGTGGGCTAATATTATTATTACTTTTTGTTGTTGGCAGGTTTTTGATGACATCTACTATCTCTTCTTTTGTAATAGATCTGTTTAAATTTTCCACCTCTGTGTTAGTTTGGATAGATAGTGTGTGTTCTGGTTACCTAGTGCCACTCTGACAAGAATATACCACAAATGGGACAGCCTTAACCAACAGGAGTTTATTCTCTCACAGTTTGGAGGCTTTAAGTCCAAGTTGGAAGTGCCAGGCTCTAGGGGCTGGGTGAAAGCCCCTCAATCTTGGGGTCCAGCTCTGCCTCCTACTCTTGGCCCAGTGGAACTAGAGGCGTTTCTTCACTCAGCTGCTAGCTGCTGAGGCTGACAAACCCAACATTGACAAATAAAAAGGCACAGTTCTGATGTTACTAAACCACATGGAAGGCCATTAATTTAAGTCTATTGTAAGTCCCAAGGTTGATAGAGCATGGCAGGCTGCTGAACAACAACATGGCTCCATGCAGGGTCCAAGCATACCATAAGCTCGAGACCATTCCCAAAGCTGCTTCTTATATATGGGAAGCAGACCACATACCTAAAGCAGCTACTCAGCTGCTTGTTGTAGATCCCACCATGGAATTGATTGCCAATCTCATGGGGAATAACTACCACCAGCTGCCTAGCCACTTAACCAGGCCCAGCCAAGATGACACACAAACTGAACTATCACAGTGTGTTTCTAGGAATTTGTCCAATTCATCTAGATTTCATCCAGATTTTCAAATTTGCTGGAGTACATTTTTTCATAGTAATTTATTATGGTCCTCTTTATCACAGTTGGATTTGTCGTAACACCTCTAGTTTCATTTCTTAACTTGGTTTTTTGCTTCTTTTCATTTTTTTTCTTTTGTCATTCTAACCAGTGGCTTGTCAATTTTATTGACCCTTTCAACTTCTATTTTGGTTGATTCTTTCTATTGTTTTCTATTTAGTCCATTTCTGCTATTATCTTCATTATTTCCTGTTTTCTAGTAGCTTTAGCTACTTTTGTTTTATCTTTTTTGTATGTCCAAGTTGTCGATTTAACTTACTGATTTCTTATTTTTATATGTAATAGTATTCATTTTCATTGCCTTTAACTCTTGTGCTCCTCCTTGGGTCCTCCACTGCCTTGATTATTTTGTGCTGACCTCCCTCTTATTATATATTCCTTATTGGATATTTCTTCATTTTTAATGTTGATATTTATTGCTACGAATTTCTCTCAGAGTACTACTTTTGCTATGTCCCAAAGGTTTTAATAGTCTGTGTTTTCATTTTTGTTTGGTTATAA
>NW_006922243.1:1183463-1185673 GCF_000298275.1 Orycteropus afer afer
AGGGGTCCAAGATTATCTTCTGTGTCTGTGTTAATTGGTTTCCCTTTTCTTTGTTGAAGAGGGTCTGTGCAATCCTTCTGCCTAGTCCACCATCTTGCCCCGCCCCTTATAAGAATTTTTTTAATGTTACTTTTGATTTCTTCTATGACTCAATAGGTATTTAGTAGTGTGTTATTTATTTTCCATATATTTATTTATTTATCCCTTATTTTTCCTGCTGTTGACATCTATCTTCATACTGTTATGATCAGAAAAGATGCTTTGTATGATTTAATCTTTTAAAATTTGTTGAGACTGTCTTGTGGCTTAGCATATGGTCTATTCTGGAAAATGATTCACATGTGTTATAGAAATATGCTCATTGTTCTGATGATGGGTGGAGTGTTCTATATATGTCTGTTAGGTCAAACTGGCTTATGGTTTTATTTAAATTCTCAATGTCCTTAGTGATCTTCATTTTAGATGGTCTGTCTAGAATTAAAAGTGTGTATTGAATTCCCCAGCTATTAATGTGGAGTTGTCTATTCCTCTTTCATGTTAGTAATTATTTCATGTATTTTGGAGCATTTATGTTAGGTGTATATGTATTTATAATTGTCATCTCTTTTTGCTGGTTTTACCCCTTTATTATTATGTGATGTCTTTCTCTATCTCTTTCTTTATTACCATGTAATAGATTTTGATCTAAAGCCTAGTTAATCTTCTATCAATATGGCCACCCAGGAGCAGAGTACTCCATAAGCAGAGCAAATATGGCTTATTTGTGCTTATTTACTATTTGTATTTACTATTACTTATTTATATTTGTGCTTATTTAATGACCAGTTTCATAAGTTTTTCACCATATCAGATGTAGTACTTACTGTGTACTCCACCCTTGTCAGGGGTTGTAAATTTGAAAATAGGCTGTGATTCTGCTGTGAGATTGGGAAAGAGACAGATGCCAACCATATTTAGAAGCAGAATCTTTGATGTGGTGAAAAAATTAGAAATTGAAATCGTTCACTACAGATTAGTAAGCAAGCACAAGTAAACTTTTTATTTTATTATTTTTTTTTTTACTTTTCTTGTTGAATAATCTGACACTGTGGCCACCCTTGCTGTATTTTTGTTACATGCAATATTTTTTTCATCATTTTATTTTCAGGATATTTGTGTCCTTAGGACTAAGGTGTGTTTCTTATAGAGAACAAAACAGTGGATCATGTTTTTATAAATCTATTCTGCCTCTCTCTGCTTTTGGCCTGGGAATCGTATTGAAACTGGCAAGATTAAACATATCAAATGAAGAATTATTAACTCTATTTTTACTTTACAAAAGGCAGTATGGGAGCACTTACATCCCACACATTAGAGCCCATACACCCTTGGTGGGTCCTCTCACTCAAGGAAATAAATGAGTGGATGAACAACTTTCTCTTCCTGTACAGGAAGCTATCCAATCACATGCTTTTTATCATCAAAATAGTGCTAGTTTATGTAAACATTTCCAACTTACTAGAGAACAGGCTAGACAAATTAAAAAAAAAAAAACTGTACTTTTCTTTTTCTTTTTTATTGTAATTTTTTATTGTAATTTGGGAGCAAATTCACTTTCCATACAGCAGTTCACATACCCTTTGTCTCAGGACTTTGACCACAGTTTACCACAATGCAACAGCTCACCTCCCACTTCCTCCCCATAGTTACCTCTTCCCTGTGTCCATCCCTCCATGGACTCCTGCCCCCTGAGCTGTCTTCCTGTGAATAAGCAGCCCTTCTTTCTCTCATGATTGTTCTCTCCAAGGAGAGTATCTACTTGAGGTAAATGTTCAACTCATATCCCTGTCTTTTGCTTGGCTGGAAACCACGGTGTGGGTTCCATTCCAGACCTGAAGGCCAGTTAGGGTCCATAGCCTCAGTGGTTCCACCAGGCTCTATCAGACCAACAAACCTGGTTCCCCCACCCCACTTTTTAAAAATTTTTTTCCTACAAATGATTTTGAGTTTTGTTCCACATAGTTCTCCCTCTCTATCCAGGATCTCCTACATAAGTCTCATTCCAAGTGGATGACAGTGGTAGCCGGGCACCATCTAGTTCTTCTGGTCTCATAGTCCTATAGGCTGCAGAGTGGATGTACCAGTTGCTAGGACTAATTGTTTCCATGAATTTTGGTTTTCTTCATTCTTCTTTGCTCTGGACGAGGAGAGACCCATCATTGCATCTAGAT
>NW_006922243.1:1187212-1187690 GCF_000298275.1 Orycteropus afer afer
TTTGAGTTTTGTTCCACATTGTTCTCCCTTTCTATCAAGGAACTCCTACATAGATCCCCTTCGAAGTGGATGACAGTGGTAGCTGGGCACCATCTAGTTCTTCTGGTCTCATAGTCATATAGCCTGCAGATCGGATGGTGTAATAGTCTCTAGGACTAATTGTTTCCATGAATTTTGTTTTTCTTCATTCCTTTTTGCTCTGGACAAGGAGAGACCCATTGTTGCATCTAGATGGCAGCTTGCTAGCTTTTAGATCCCAGTGGCTACTCGCCAAAGTAGGAGGTGGAACAATATTTTGTATAGTATGTTATGCCAATTGAACTTGATGTCTCCTGAGACTATGGTCCCAAGCCCGCAGGTTCAACTACTCGGTCCCTCTGGGAAGCTGGCTGTGACCAAGCAATGACCACAACCTTCCCCTTGTCAACTCTACTATACACCTGGGAATTCTGATCATTCACATAAACTTATAGGACCA
>NW_006922243.1:1205097-1205765 GCF_000298275.1 Orycteropus afer afer
TGTTTACAATCTTGTAAGCTCATTTTACTTTGGATATGTCCATAGCTGTGGTTTCTGGGTTATGTCATCTTGTGTATTAATGGTCAGTTGTTGTTCGCTATTTTTGGTTCTCTGTTCAAAGGACTCCCTTTAGCATCTCTTATAATTTTGTTCTGGTTTTAACACATTCCCTTAGTTTCTGCTTATCTGGAAATCTCCAAATTTCACCATCATATTTGAGGGACAATTTTGCTGGGTATATAATTCTTGGTTGAATATTTGTCTCTATCAGTGCTTTATATATACCTTCCCATTGCCTTCTCGCTTGCATAGTTTCTCCTGAGAAATCAGAGTTTATTCTTATTGCATGTCATTTGTAGGTAACTTTTTGTTTTTCTTGTGCTGCTTTCAGGATTCTGTCTTTGTCTTTGGTTTTGATGAGTTTGATGATCTTGGTGATTATCTTTTGGGGGCTATCCTGTTTGGGGTTCATTGGACTTCCTGAATGGATATATCCTCATCTTTCATTATATGAGGGATGTTCTTCTCAAGCAAATCTTGGACGATTTTCTCAGTGGTTTTGTTTTTCTCTTCCTGTTCTGGAATTCCAGTGACATGTAAGTTATGATGGTATCTCACATGAACCTTATGTGGTTCAAAATGAAGCTTTCTTCATTTTTTTTTTTTTT
>NW_006922243.1:1206870-1208307 GCF_000298275.1 Orycteropus afer afer
TCTGTGCCATCAGGATCGCTCAGGATCGCTGCCAGACTGTGGCTCCGTATGTCTCCTTTGTGGGTATTTTCACACAAATTCTTCTGCTAATTGGGGTTTAGTCCACTTCTATATCCTTCCCTTCAAGGCTCAGGGGTCCAAGATTATCTTCTGTGTCTGTGTTAATTGGTTTCCCCTTTCTTTGTTGGAGAGGGTCTGTGCAGTCTTTCTGCCTAGTGTGCCATTTCCAATGCTGCTGCTTCCCCAGGGATGTGTTCTGGGTCTGTATCCTGTTCCCTTGTTTCTACCACTTTATCCTGCTTCTTTGTGTGGACTGTGATGGTCTGTTGTCTCTGCGGCATCGTGGCATTGTTTTATTTAGATCTCTGTTAACTGTGAATAGCAGCCAAGGGTAATTCACGCTCTTCGTAGTTTTTTTATCATTGGTCCATTGGTGGAGAAGGAGGTAGTGACTCTCGCTCAGTAAGTGAAGTTGCAGGAGGTGTGGGTTTAGTTGTGTCTTATGAGGACTGTTGTTGTCTCCCACTCAGTTAGACACAAATTACAATTGAATAACCATCAGAAACCTAAAAGTACATCAACAAAAACTCTTCTTCATGCAATGTACATCTCCCTGTGCCACATTATAGCTTAAACCCTCATGGGTTTCATCCCAAAGATGTTTGGCAAATGGATGTCAACCATGTACCTTCTTTTGGAAAACAATTTTTTGTACATGTTACAGTAGACACATATTCTGGGTTCAATCAGGCGGTAAAACATGTTGTTGTTGTTGCTGGGTGCCGTTGAGTCGTTTCCGAGTCATAACGACCCCATGCACAGCAGAGCGAAACACTGCTCAATCCCGTGCCAGCTCCACAGTCCCTGCTATACTTGAGCCCATCTTCACAGCCACTGTGTCAATCCATCTCATTGAAGGCCACCCTTTCTTTTGTTGACCCTCCACCCTACCAAGCATGACGTCCTTCTCCAAGGAATGGTTCCTTCTGACAACATGACCAAAATAGGTGAGACGAAGTCTGGCCATTTTCGCTTCCAAGGAGCATTCCGGGTGCACTTCCTCCAGAACAGATCTTTTAGTTCTTTTAGCAGTCCATGGTACTTTCAGCATTCTTCGCCAGCACCACAACTCAAAAGCATCAACTTTTTTCTGTCTTCCTTATTCATTGTCCGGCTCTCACATGCATACGACGCAATTGGAAATATCATGGCTTATGGCAGGCACACCTTAGTGCTCACGGAGACATCCTTCCTTCTCAGCACTTGAAAGAGTGCCTTTGCAGTTGACTTTCCCAATGCTATGCATTGTCTAATGTCCTGACTGCTGCTTCCATTGGCATCGATTGTAAAACCAAGCAATGTGAATTCTTTGACAACCTCAATCTTCTCTCCATTTATTGTGATGCTGCTCATTGGTCCAGTTGTGAGGATTTTTGT
>NW_006922243.1:1209997-1217116 GCF_000298275.1 Orycteropus afer afer
GTTTGGTCAATTTCAGACTGTAGAAGCTGATAAAATTCTTCAATTTCCTCATCTTTGGCTTTGGTGGTTGGTGCATAAATTTGAATAATAGTCGTGTTGATAGGTCTTCCTTGTAGGCGTATGGATATTATCCTATCACTGACAGCATTGTACCTCAGTACAGATCTTGAAACATCCTTTGTGATGATGAATGCCACACCATTCCTCTTCAAACTGTTATTCCCGGCATAGTAGATCACATGGTTGTCTGATTCAAAATGGCCCAAACCAGTCCATTTTAGCTCACTAATGCCGAGGATATCAATCTTTATGTGTTCCATTTCATTTTTAACAACTTACAATTTTCCTAGATTCATACTTCATATGTTCCATGTTCCAATGATTAATGGATGTCTGCAGCTGTTTCTCTTCAATTTGAGTGGTGCCACATCAGCAAATGGCGTTCTCAAAAGCTTTACCTTATCCATAAGAATAAGGCTCGGTTTACTCAGATGATGCAGCTCTTTCCCAGTCCTATTTTGAGAGCCTTCTAACCTAACTGGACTATTCACAAAGTTGTGCGGTAATGTATCAAACAGTGTTTCTTTGCTATTCATAAGGTTTTCCCTGGCCAATTATTTCAGAAGTGGATGGCCTTTTCCTTCTTCCTTGTCTGTCTCAGTATGTAAGCTGTGATGATACCTGTGCACCATGTGCATCCCACTGGGTTAGAAACACCAGTGGCTCAGCCTAAAAAGTCACATCTACATGTCACCATGGTAGGACAAACCGACAGACAAGTTTGCCTCCCTGTTGAATTCTTAAAAATATGTTAAAACATGTTATCCATTACTTATTGCATTGTTTTGCTTTTTGTGGACCTCCTAAACAGTTAAAAACGGACAATGCTCTGGCTTACATTTTTGTTCCTTTTATTTTATCAACTTTTCTACAGGCATTCTTTATAATCCTCAAGGCCAATGCATAGTGGAAAGGAAACATCAAAGTATAAAACTTTATTTAGAACAACAAAAAGGGTCAGTAACGGGAATATTGCAACAGCCCTATGAAAAGATTAAATAATGTCTTATATACCTTAATTTTTTAAAACTGTGACACTCATGGGCAGTCTGCTGCTGACAGATATTTTTTAAAAGTAAAACAAGACACCATCTCAGTCAAAGTTCAGTGGAAGGATGTACTGACAGGTCAATGGAAGGGACCAGATCCACTATTAACGTGGGAACGAGGATATGCTTGTGTCTTTCCAGAAAACAATGACAAGCCCATATGGGTACTGGAGAGACTGGACCGACATGATGGATCTAATCCAGCACTGACTTCAACAGCTGTCACTACAGGATCATCAGAGGAGGCAACAACTACTGAGTCATCAGACCAGAGAAGCAACGCCACTGACTTTCAGGCAGATTAAGGCCTTATCTCATAAGGCTGCAAATATGTTTCAAGGTTTAACCCAGCCTCAGACCCCAGAAATGATATTTTTAGTGATGGTAGCATTATTGTCGATTCAAATTGCTCCTGTAGCAAATGAAACTCATTGGGCATATTTGTTTCATCCACCTTGGGTGCTACCTGCTATATATTATGATCCTGATATTCCTGTTTTTATTAATCACACCTGGTGGCTTGGAGGAAATGGTGGAGAATCCACGGGAAAATTATTAAAAGGAGAAAACATAGTGAATTATACAGGTCTTGCTACAAAAATACCACTTGTTTTATTCAAAATAATTATAGTCCCTTACCATGCCTAAAGTTAATACCAAAATTGCATTGAGTGTTTGGAAATGATAGTGTTTATGTACTTAAAAACTTGCTTAGTGTTATATCACCTTTGGATTGGTACACACCACTGCAAGAAGTAGAATATTCTAACAAATGTGCTTATTAGGGAATATCAAAATTTTCTACAAATGGTGATTATGGAGACATTAATCCAAATAATCAACCTAAAGTTAAACCCCCTGTGTCATAATGTCCTAATATTTCCAAGAATTGGGAAGGCTATCCACCGTGGTTCAGATGTCATTTACCGTTTTCTGGAAAAGTAAATTTATCATTAACCACTAACCCCAAGTCACACTGGGATCCACAGTACCTTGACTGAGGTGACTATGCTAGCCTTAACTATATTCCAGGTTCAATTCAGACGCCAGATGCATGCTGGAGGATTTCCTGAAAATATCTTACAGGTTCCAAAAGGACCTATGCAATGAGCACTTCGGAGACTATTTGCAGCTGTGGGCTCTGCTGCATCCAGCAAAACCTCACAGATCATGAAATGAGGCAATACAAAAGGATTAATGGTTTTTTAAAAGGATCGGGGGCCAGGGGGGACACCCTGCATATTCTGCGAGAGCGACCTCTAATGCCATTGTTCTAATTTATTTATATGTTTATACATGATTACATCATTAGTCTTGGAATCCACACAATCAGCTTATTCTGTACAAAGTTAAAGTTTTACTCCTCTACATGCTCAAGGACAACAGGTGGTCATTAAAACAATCACAAAAGCCTCCTCAGGAATAAGGAGTATAAAACAATAAATGTTTACTAGGGCACAATGACCCAAAGTATGAAACATACCAATAAGATAAAAACATGGACTACTGGAATAAAATCTACTTTCAATACTTGATGTTTTGCCAAGTAAGCATTTAACCATGAGAGAGGCCTTGCCTTCTCTTGTTTCTGTTGGAGAGGCCTTGCCTTCTCTTGTCGCTGTTGGAGAGGTCTTACCTTCTCTTGTCACTGTTGGAGAGGCCTTGCCTTCTTTTGTCACTGTTGGACCTGTGCCTTGGACTCATGTCCTTTGATGATTTCTCTCTTGGTCTCCAACAGGGATCAGTGAATCATTCTGCTTGTATCGGAAGTAATACCACTGGACAAAAAACACATGGAGATCTCATCGACATTCAAGCATGTGTTTGACCCCTGAACGCCCTTATGCTAGCACGTAGATACAATAATTGTACTACAAATACTAATATAAGTTGTTTAAGTATTGTTGAAACTAATAATACTTCAGGATACTATTATTGGAATGTGACTTGTAATAACTGTTTGTTAACTCAGTGCTTAACTTCAACTGATCAGTACGTATTGATGGTAACACAACCACATTATATAACTTTACCAGTGAATATTTCAGATGGATGGTTTCATTCAGCAAGAGAACATTTACTGTACTTAGTACATGAAGGGTTTAGTAGATCTAAGCACTTTATTGGACTTTTGATTGCAGGCGTAACTGCTCTTGCTGCAATGATAGCTACTATGACTGTGGCTGCTGTTGTACTACAATCCTCTATTCAGACAGCCCAGTATTCAAATGAGATTGCCTGAAATACCATAAAGGCATTAGTAGATTAAGAGAATATTGATCAGGATTTTAAACTCAAAATAGATATGTTAGAGGAAGCAGTACTATCGTTAGGAGATGAGTTAGAAGTGATAAGAATGAGGCAAGCATTACATTGTGATTATCGGTATGAATACATATGTGTGACATCATACCCTATGAATTTCAGTGATCCTAAATTCACTTGGGGAAAAATAAAAATGAGAATATTACTAGTTTGGCATAACTCAAATATTAGTTTTGCAATTCAGGAATTCTATAAAGATATTCAAAGAATAAAGATAGTCATACATCCATGATTGATCCAAATCAAGTTGCGAATTCAATACTTGATGAATTTAAAAGTCTTAATCCTTTTAAGAGCATTCCTACATTTTTATATCACTTTTTACCATACGTAATAATGTTTTTAATCATACTACTTATTATTCTTTGGGTCCCGAGATTAATTCAATATTTAATTTGATCTCTAACTACTGAAGTACATTTACTTCATTTAAAAAATAAAAAGGTAGGAAATGTTGGAGACCAAGAAAAAAGACCCCCAAAAGAACATGATTGCAAGGCACATGTTCTAACTACAGTTAAGAGATGACAAGGCCTCTCATATGGTTGAATGCTTGCTTGGCTCCACCTTTGTGTTCCTGGGGTGGAAAGTTGCCCCAGCAGAATGTTTGCTAACCTGTTTCCCTGGAATAATGTATTACCCTAAGAATAGTATACCTTAGAAACCATTCTTTAGAATCATGTACCTTAACAATCGGGAGCTCTGGTGGTGTAGTGCTTAAGGCATTTGACTGCTAACCAGAAGGCTGGCGGTTCAAACCCATAAGCCACTCCCTGGAAAGAAGGTTGGGCAATCTACTCCTGCAATGATACTGCCTCGGAAACCCAAGGAGGGGTCGCTATGAGTTGGATCTGACTCCACGGCAGTGGTTGCATTGCGTTTTACCTTAACAATCATATTATGTTTTAGAATGATGTATCTTAGTGATTATTTGCTAATCCTGTAAGAGATATTAACCTAATTAATTATCCAGTACACTTGGACATGGGAAAATGTCTTTGGGCATGGGAAAGAGTAAAACTTTAACTGTTAATTAATAGCAGATTGTTAAAAGGAAATATAAGATTTTACTGTAGAATAATATTTGATTGAATACTTGATTGTTTTAAACAAGTATCAAGAATAATGATGTAATCATATGCTTATGTATAAATAAAACAGGATGGATGCATCAGGGGTCACTCTTGCAGAACATGCAGGTCGTCCACCTGGCCCCGTTCCTTTTAAAAATAATTAATCCTTTCGTGTTGCTTCGTTTTGTGACCTGTGCGGTTTTGCCGGAGGTGGCATTCAATGTTTCACGTACGTTAGTTTCACTCCCCATTTACCATGCCCAACCTTAACGCAGTTTCCTCCCCTCCCTGCCCAATAACCCTCCCCCCTGTGCCCCTCATAGTTATGCACTCTTGTTGTCATGCATTTCCTCCGTGTGAATGTTGCCCCTCTGGTGCCCCATGGTTGATTGCTCCAAGGGATGCATTTGTATAGAGTATGTGAGTGCGTCACCCTGGGTTGAGTAGTCTGCGTGTACATCTTGCTTACTATTGGGCTGAGAGCTGGCCCTTGGGAGTGAGCTTTATTCCAGGCCCAGAATATCCCAGGACCATAGTATTGGGGGTCTCACCAGACTCCATTGACCAGTAATTCTGGTCATTATTGAGTTTTTGGATTTTTTTCCCACATTTTTCCTCCCACTCTATCCAGGATCTCCAGATTTGATCCTTTCCTGAGTGGTTGGTATTGTTAACCAGGCACCTTCTAGTTGTTATGGTCTTGAGGACCATAATATCCTAGGGCTGATTGCTCCCAAATGCCCCTGTTTTTTTGCACTCTTCTATGCTTTCCACGATAGGAGACCATTAGCTGCATCTTAGATGGCCACTTGAAAGCTTTTAAGACCCCAGTTGCTACTCAACAATGTAGGATGAGGAACAAGGCTTTTATATATTTTGTTGTGCCAATTTTGTCTGGTGTCCCCCAGTAGTATGGTCCTGAGACAAGTAGATCTATTGGATCTCTCTCTCACAGTGTCTGGGTGTCTGTGAGGGATTACTCTATGTCTGTCTTCTGTTGTTTCTGTAAGGACTGCAGGTATTTTGTATCACTGGTATCTGTGCAACATTAGCCCCTGCTGAATCTATCCTTGGTCTAGAATATACTCCAGTTTACTGACCCCCATCTGATCCTCTCAGATGTTTATGTGTTTATCTGTAGCCTGATGTTTGGTGTTAATAGTAATGCATATTGTGGGCACACTGGTTGGGATTAGCATCTGTTGTCTATCTCCTATGTGCACAATTCAGTGCCCTCCCTTTTCCTTATGTTATCATGGTGGTTACAGACTCTTTCCACACATTCCTTCCCTTACCACATCAGCGTGTGGGCCCCAACTAGCCCAAATTAATCCCTCCCCACCCTGATAACCTGCAAAGTGGAACTCACTTTCCCAAGCAAACCCTTCTTTGTCTTTTTACAGTAATGGGCTCATACAGTACTTGACCTTCTGAGACTGACTTATTTCACTCAGCATAATGTCCTCCAGCCTAATCCATGTTGTGAGATGATTCGCATATTCCTCATTGTTTTTTAATGTAGCATTGTATTCCATTGTGTGCATGTACCATAATTTGGTTATCCACTCATCCGTTGATAAGCATTTATATTGTTTCCATCTCTTTGATATAGTGAATTGTGCTGTGATGAACGTAAGTGTGCATATGTCTTATTTAAATTTTAAAAAATATATTGAAATGCTACAAAGCATCTTCTCAGACTACAATGTTACAAAATTAGAAATCAATAGGAAGATCAAGGAAAAAATATCAAATATGTGGAAGCTGAATAATATGCTGCTCAAAAACTACTGTATAACAGAAGAAATGAAGTGTGAAATTAAAAAAAAAAAAAATCCTAGAAATAAATGTGAATGAAGATACATCTTACCAAAACCTAGGGGATATGGTGAAAGCAGTACTCAGAGGTCAATTTCTAAAAATGAATTCTCACATCAAAAAAGAGGAAAGAAACAAAATCAACACTCTACTTCAACAGCTCCAACAATTAGAAGAAGAGCAACAAAGGAAACCTACAGTATCCAGAAGTAAAGAAATAACAAAGATCAGAGCAGAAATAAGAGAAAACAAAAGCAAAAAAAGAGAAAATCAACAAAACAATAAGGTGGTTCTTTGAAAAGATTAACAAAATTGACAAACCATTGGCAAATCTAACAAAAGGAAAGAAAGAGAAGATGCAAATAGCAAGAATTATATACAAAAAGAATGACATCACAACAGAACCAAATGACATAAAAAGAATATTGACAGAATATTATTAAGAACTGTACTTCAACCAATTTGAGAACCTAGAAGAGATGGACAACTATCTAGAAACAAAAGATCTACCTAAATGAACCCAGTCGGAGATAGAATACTTGAATAGACCCATAAAAAAGGAAGAAATTGAGCAGGTCATATGAAAAAAAAAAAAAAAAGTTCCCACAAGAAAAATTCCTGGCCCTGATGGCTTCACTGGAAAATTTTATCAAACATTCAAGGAAGAGTTGACACCTATACTACTAAAAATATTCCAGAACATAGAAGAAGATGGTATATCCCTAAATTCATTCTCAGAAGCAAGCATAACACTGATACCAACACCAGGGAAAGACACCACTAAAAGGAAAAAC
>NW_006922243.1:1220236-1220919 GCF_000298275.1 Orycteropus afer afer
TGGAAAAGCCTATAGGGGGACTGTGAGGGACGGACACGTTTGATTCAGGGAAGCCGAGACCCACCGTTTACATCCACAACCACAGAGCCAGCGAGAAACCTCCATGCATGCACACTGAGCTGCAGAGTCTAAGACATCCCAAACCCTGAGGGGGGGGGGCAGGAATGTAGGCAGGGCCACAGCCAAAACCTCAGAACATATACCAGCAAAGTCAGAGACAACAGGGAGAACCAAACAGAGTAAGCACCTAGAGACTTAAGCACTCAGATAAATCCCACATACAGAACTCCTGACTCAATGCTGAAAAAAACCCAAGGAGAAGAATGCCTTCTAGCAAACCTCAGCCTTCATGAAAACTTTCAGACAGTGGTGCTAAATACAGTTAAAGAAAGCAAAAAGCTCAAAGACAACAAACTAATGAAGAACAGGAAACAAATTGAGGAACAAAACAAGAAACTAAATAAGAAAACTTGAAACTATAAAAAATAATCAGAGAGGAGTTCCAGTAAGATGGCAGAATAGACAGACAAGCTACACAGACTCTCTTCAACAAAGAAAAGAGAAACCAACTGACACAGATACAGAAGATAATTCTGGAGCCCTGAACTTTGAAAGAAAGGATACAAAAACATAGAAAAGGATGGAATCCTCCCTAACTCATTTTATGAAGCAAGCATAACCTT
>NW_006922243.1:1223651-1232527 GCF_000298275.1 Orycteropus afer afer
CAGGGTGCAGAAGAGTATGAAGGGATGGACACTGGGAGGAGGTAACTATGGGGAGGAAGTGGGAGGGGAGCTGCTGCATTGTAAATTTTGGTCAATGTCATGAGACATAGTATATGTGAACTGCTGTATGAAAAGTGAATTTACTCTGTAAATCTTCACCCAAATCCTAATAAAAAAAAAAAGAAAGAAAGAAAGAAAGGATACAGAAGTGGAATAAATACCAACTAGTAGAAGAACCTGAATGAAAAATGTGCATAAGGGGACAAACAGACTGGCAGACTCTCAGGTACCCTGACAGTCTGTTTTAATATTTACAAGTGGTGTTAGAACCAGAGAATTAACCTAAAAATCAGCCTTGTTTGCCAAGGGCTGTGTGGACAACTGCACTGGTGGTGATGGCTAGAAAGGGAAACAGCAAAGAAGGAGACAACTGACCTGTGGACTATCAGCTGTTCAGAAAATGCAGCCATTTTGAATATAAAGTGGTGAGGCCATTTTGGATACTTAATATGGCAGCATCCCCGTTCTGATACCATAGGCTCCACTTGCAGAGGACAGCACAGGCAACCACAGTGGAGTCTGACGACTGGAAAGGTTCGATATTCAACTTGTTACTCTTATACCCAACCCCCTTTTGGTGAACAGAGATGCAGCCATCTCCACCTGCACCCATCTTCTGGAGTGACAGAATTCAATCCCAGTCTGTGTTCTCTGACAGAGCCTGGGTACCCTGGGTACTCACCCCACCAGATTTGTTTTATTTCTTTTCTTACTTTTTGTTTGTTTGTTTTAAAATTATTCTTTCTTTCTTCCTTTTTATTTTTATTCTCCATTTTTCCCTCCCCAGCATCAAGTTTTGGATTTTTTTTTCTCCTCCCTTTTCCTGGTTCCCATCTTTTCTCTTTCTGGTGATTCTTCTCGTCTTTTGTTTTTCTTTTTGCATTTTCCTAATTTTTGTCTTTATTTTTGTTTTACTCTATCTCTTTTCTCTTATTCCACACACCCCCAGACATTGCAGTGTTTCTTTTTTCTCTTTTTTCTTTTTATGTTTCTTTTGTCTCTTAAAAGTAAAAGAATTTCTTAAAATATTTCTTCGCAATTATTGCCTTTTTTTTTTTCTTTTTCTTTTTGGTGATTGTATCTGTGTGCTTATGCAGTATGTGTTTTATGTCTTCTTGTTTTTATGTTGTTGCTGGGTTTTTTTTTGTTGTTTGTGGTTTTTTTTTTTTTTTTTTGTTTTTGTCTAACTTGGTAGGAGACAGCAACCATGCCCATATGACCCAAACACAACTGCACCTACAGCAGCCCCACGTATTGAGTGAGGGCCATCACTTGCTTCTACACCAACTGTCCAATGATAGATAAAAGCCAATATGATACTGACCCACTCTTAACTACTCTTCACAAACAGCTAACAGAGATCTGTGCACCCACTCTCATTTTCTATAACATGCACCAGGAGACAAGTGGTCAAAGAATAAGTGCTTCAAACTAGTAAATAGAGGTGCACAGTACCCCGCTTACTCAGATATATCAAGATAAAATAAAGAAAAAAAAAAAAAAAACCCTTGGGTGAAACACACCAACATAAAATAATTAATTAAATATAAATTACAATGTCTCAGAGACTTCACATCACATCACACCAGATTATCACTGTCCACACAAAAAAGAAAAATAAAGTAGTAGAAACAGGGGGCCAGGATACAAACCCAGAACACATCATGAGGAGGAAGCAGCATTGGAACTCCCTGATAAGGAATTCAAAAGAATTATATGATACCACCTTGGTAACCCAAGGAGGGGTTGCTATGAGTCAAAATAGATTTGATGGCAGTGATTGATACCTTCAAGGGATTGAGAGACAGATCAAGGAAAAGACTGAAAATTAAAGGGAAGCAGAAACAAAATTCTAGAACAATTTGGGAAAACAATACAAGAACAAAGTGACAAAATGAATTAAAAATTAAAAATAACACAAAATCTACAGATAGAAATCCAGAAAACTAATACTAAAATTTCAGAAATAGATAACACATTGAACAGGCAAAGTAGTAGATCTGAATTGATGGAAGATAGAATTAGTGAGATTGCAGACAAATATCTCAATACCATTGTGATAAGGGGTCAATTAGAAAAAAAAAAAAGGTCCAAACAAAATGAAGAAAGCCTAAGATTCATGGGGATAGTGTGAAGAAGAATAACCTACTTATAATCAGAATTCTAGAACAGGAAAAGACAAATAAAACCACAGAGAAAATTGTCAAAGATTTGTTGGAAGAGAATTTCCCTGATATGATGAAAGATGAGAATAAATCCATTCAAGAAGTCCAACCCCAAACAGGATAGACCCCCAGTAGAAAATCACCAAGATATATCATCATCAAACTCACCAAAACCAAAGACAAAGAAAGAATCCTGAAAGCAGCCCAGGAAAAAATGAAAAATTATTTATGAAGGGCAACCAATAAGACTAAACTCTTATTTCCCAACAGAAACTATGCAGATGAGAAGACAATGGGATGGCACATATAAAACCCTGAAAGTGAAAACTTTCCAACCAAGAATTATACACCCAGCAAAACTGTCCCTCTAATATGACGGTGAAATTAGGAGACTTTCAGATAAGCAAAAATTAAGGGAATTTGTTAAATACAAGACTGACCTTACAAAAAATGCTGAAGGGGGTCCTTTGCACAGAGAACCAACAACAGCATACAACAACCGACCATTAACACATATGATGACATAACCCAGAAACCAACCCAGTTATAGAAGTGTCCATGTGCAGAAAAATGAAACAAGATCTATACCTCACACCATACACAAAAACTAACTCCAGATCCATCAAACACTTAAATGTGAAACCCAAAACTATAAAAATTCCTTAAGGAAAAAATAGGGACAAGTTTAGGGGCCCTAATTTATGGCAGAAATAGACTACCAAGCATCAACCAAAATGTACCAACAGTAAAAGATAAACTAGATGATTAGGACATTCTAAAAATTAAAGTCTTATGTGGATCAAAAGACTTCCACAAAAGAGTAAAAAGAGAATCTACAGATTGGGAAAAAAATATTTGGGAATGACATCTGACAAGGGACTTATTGCTAAAATTTACAGAAAACCCCAAAACCTTGACAACAAAAGACAAACAAAGCAATTTAAAAATGGGCAGAAGACATGAAAGATGTCTTCATCAAAAAAGATATTAGGCAGCCAACAAACACATGAAGAAATGCTTACGATCATTAGCCATTAGAAAGATGCAAATGAAAACAACAATGAGATATGTTCTCACCCCAGCACTCATAGTTTCTGTACAACAGCACAGAAAATAACAAATGCTGGTGAAGATGTGGAGAGATTGGGACTTTCATACACTGCTGGTGGGACTGTAAAATGATACAACCACTGTGGAAATCAGCATGGAGATTCCTTAAAAAGTTGGAATTAAAAATACTATTTGATCCAGCAATCCCATTACAAGGTATATATCCTAAAGAAGTGAAAGCCAGGACAAGAACAGATATATGCACATGCCTGTTGAACAGATATATTGCAGCACTATTCACAATAGTAAAAAGATGGAAACAAACTAAGTGCCCATCAACAGAAGAATGGATAACCATGGTACATATACTCTACACGATATTATGCAACACTAGAGAATAATGTAGAATCTGCAAAAACACTACATAATGTGGATGAACTTGGAGAACATTATGCTGAGTAAAATAAGTCAATCACAGAAGGACAAATCTTGTGTTAGCTTACAGTGTAAAAGTCAAGGAAAGTTTTATATACGAAAGGCAACTTTCTTTGTTGGTTACCAGAGATGGGAGGGAAGGGAGGGAACACTGCTAGATAGGTACAGACAAGTATTGATTGGGGTGAAGTATAGTGCAATGTACAAAAGGTGAGTGATCAACACAGTGGCACTGAGGAGGAGGAAGATATAGAGAGGTGCATGGGAGGTACAGACAACAAAGATGAACCCTTTTGCATATAAAATACTGTGTTGTCAGTGATAGCAAGCATTTATCTACAGGTAGATAGATAAGTGTCAGGCTGAATGACCAGGTATGCCTAGGCATGGAGTACTCTGTCCATGACCATGTATAGCGTTGAGAGATGATGTTTCTACATGCATATACAAATATGCATGTGTTGTAAGAATGTCCATTTGTATAGTAGAGCTGACAAGGGACAAGTTTGTGGTGACTTCTTGGCCACAGCTAGCTACCCTAAGGGAGTGAGTGGTTGGACCTGTAGGCTTGGGACCATGGTTTCAGGGGACATCAAGCTCAATTGGCATAACATACTACACAAAAACATTGTTCCATACCCTACTTTGGTGAATAATGACTGGGGTCATAAAAGCTTGCAAGCTGCCATCTAGATGCAACAATGGGTTTCTTCTCATCCAGAGCAAGGAAGTATGAAGAAAATCATATGGAAACAATTAGTCCAAGGGACTAGTAAGCCTTGTGATTCTCTGTCTATATGACCATGAGACCAGAAGAACTGGATGGTGCTCAGCTACCACCATCAATCACTCAGAGGGGGGTTGGTGCAAGAGATCCTGGAAAGAGAGGGAAAACAACGTGGAACAAAACTCAAAACTCATTTTTAAAAAAAGACTAGGTTTTTTGGGTCTAATAGAGCCTGGTGAGACCCCTGAGGCTATGACCCCTAATTACCTTTCAGATCTGGAACTGAACTCACTCCTGTGGCTTCCAGCCAATCAACAGACAGGCATATGGGGTGAACATTTACATGAGGCAGATACAATCTCTGGAGTGGTCAATCATGGGAAAATAGAAGGGCAGTGTTTCCACAGGGAGAGACCTCAGGGGACAGGAGAGCCAGGAAAGAGGTAACTACAAGAAAGTGGGAAAAGAGCTGTTACATTGTGGGAAAACTGCAGTCAATATCATGAAACAAAATATGTATAAACTGCTGTATGGAACATGAATTTGCTATGTATAGTTTCATCCAAACCACAATAAAAATTTTTAAAAAAGGAATAATAATAATAAGAAGAGGGTTTGTTGAATGAATAAATAAAATGCATGTAATAACAATTTTCACTGAGCACTTGCTATGTTTCTGAAAAAATAATAATCAGAGAGAATTATTAGAACTGATTTAGAAAATGTGACAGAAACACTAAACAATAGAGTTGAACAGACAGAGGATAGAATAAGTGAACTAGAACACGTAGTAACTGAACTTATCAAGTTACAAGAGAACAAAGTCAATGGGAATATAGAACTCAATTAAGAAACTTAACATTAGAATTATTGGAATTTTAGAGCACCATGACAATAATAAAGGCACAGAAAGAATTTTCCTAGAGATAATATTGACAATTTCCTAGACTGTCACAGAGAATCAAGTCTTCAAATACAGGAAGCTATATGAGTGCTACTTTAAAGAAATACAAAAAGATCAACACCATGCCACATTCTAATAAAATGTCTGAAATTCAAACACAAGGAGAAAATTCTGAAAGCAGCAAGAGAAAAACACAATATAACTTACCAAGTGTCCTTCATAAGAATCAGTGAAGATTTCGGTCAAGAAGCTCTGGAGGCTAGAAGACAATGGAGTGGCTTACATAAAATACTGAATTAAAACAACTGCTAAGCAAGAATTCTTTATCCGAGAAAGTTGTAATTCAAAAATGAGGGGCAAATCAAAACACTCCCAAACAAACAGAAGCTCTGAAAATTTGCCACTACCAGAGCAGGTTTGCAACTATTACTCAAGGGAATTTTCCAAATGAAAGCAAGAATACTAAACCCTGTATCATCACTTTTATTTCACATTGTATTGGAAGTCTTAGCCAGAGCAAAAAGGCAAGAAACAGAAATCAAAGGCATCCAACTTGGTAAGGGAGAAGTAAAACTATACCTATTTGCTGATAACATAGCCCTATACAGAGAAAACCCAACAGAATCAGCAAGAAAAATACTGGAACTAGTTGCAAGATTTAGCATCATGGCAGGACACAAGATCAACATATAAAAATCAGTTAGATTCAGCTATACCAGAAACAAGATTGCTGAAAAGGAAATCAATACCATTTACAATACCTACCAAAAAAAATAGAAGACTTGGAAATAAATCTTATCAGGGACACAAAAGACCTGTCCAAAGGAAACTACAAAACATTACTTCAAGAAACCATAAGAGATCTACACAAGTGGAAGAATATATCATGCTCATGGATAGGAAGATTGAACATTGTGAAAATGTCAATACCACTGAAAGCAATCTATATATTCAATGAAATCCCAATCTAGATTCCATCAACATTCTTTGTTGTTGTTGTTGTTGTGTTTGCCATTAAGTCAGATACAACTCATAGTGTCCCCTCCTTGGGTTTCTGAGGCAATATTACTATGGAAGTAGATTGCCCAACCTTCCTTCAGAGGAGTGGCTGTGGGTTTGAACTTCCAGCCTTCTTTAAAGATATGAGGGGAAAAAATCACTAACTTTATATGGAAAGGAAAGAGACCTCGGATAAGCAAAGCACTACTGAAGAAGAAAAACAAAGTAGGAGGTCTCACACTCCCAGATCTCAAAATCTACTATACAGCCACTGTAGTCAAACAGCCTGGTATTGGTACAATGACAGACACATAAACCAGTAGAATAGGATTGATAACCCAGAACTAGCTCCATCAACCTATGGTCAACTGATCTTTGACAAAGGGCCAAAATCCATTAATTGAGGAAGAGATTGACTCTTTACCAAACAGTGCTGGTAAAATTGGTTACCCATGTGCAGAAAAATGAAAGAAGATCTAAACCTCACACCACACAAAAAACTAACCCCAGATGCACCAAAAACTTAAATGTGAAACCTAAAACTGTAAAGTTCCTTAAGGAAAAAAACAAGGGCAAATTTAGGGGCATAAAAAGACTATCAAGCATAATCCAAAATGCACACACAGTGGAATATAAACTAGATGAATGGGACCTTCTAAAAATTAAATTTTTATGTGCATCAAAAGACTTCTCCCCTATGAGACCAGAAGAACTAGATGGTGCTTGGCTACAACTGTCATCGACTTCAAAGGGGATCTATGTAGGAGATCCTTGATAGAGAGGGAGAACAATGTGGAACAAAACTCAAAATCATTTGGAGAAAAAAAAGGGGGGGGGGGCACTAGGTTTGCTGATCTGATAGAGCCTGGTGGAACCACTGAGACTATGGTCCCTAGCTGCCCTGCAGATCTGGAATTGAACCCACACCTGTGGTTTCCAGCCAAACAAAAGACAGGTATTATGAGTTGAACATTTACCTCAAGTAGATACACTCCTTGGAGAGAACAATCATGGGAGAAAGAAGGCCTGCTTATGCACAGGGAGACAGCTCAAGGGACAGGAGTCCATGAAGGGATGGACACAGGGAAGATTTAACTATGGGGAAGAAGTGGGAGGGGAGCTGTTGCATTGTGGTAAACTGTGGTCAATGTCATGAGAAAAAGTATATGTGAACCGCTGTATGGAAAGTAAATTTGCTCTGTAAACCTTCACCCAAATCACAAAAAGGGCAGGGGGCGGGGGGAACTTCTCCCAAAGAGTAAAAAGATTACAAATTAGGAAAAAAAAATATTCAGCAATGATGTACCTGATAAGAGAATTATCATTAAAATTTATAGAAAACTCCAATATCTCAACAACAAAAAGATAAACAATCCAATTTAAAAATGAGCAGGGCCTCAAAACAGCATCTCTTTTAGTAGTCCCCACACTAATTCCCTCTAGCATCTTAGTGCCTAAAAAACTAGGTCCAACAATTTGAAATAGGTATTCTGGTGCTCTAAACAACTCATTAAGTCAGAGTACACCAAACTCAAGAGACTAGGATTAGAAAGGAGAAAGAGGCAGTCCAATTACCCAGAGGGGGAAACATAACAAAAAATGGGGAACCTGCCCTGCAGAGTGCCAACTGGCAGGCGAGAAAGGCCATTAGAGACCTCCTTGGGGTAATGGAGAGAATGCACCACACCAGAGAACCTGCAGTCACTACACAGATCTACCTTCAGCAGCTGCTTTTATTGGTAAACTTGGGACCGCTGGGTGGGAGCAGAGATTACTCTGGCTCCAGTACCATGGCAGCCCGCAAGCAGGAGAACAGTAAGGCTGCAAAGTGGGCAGTCCCTGGGAGGAACTTCTGTCACAGATCATGAATTGGGGCAGTTATCCTAGGTCAGCTTTTTGGCACAGAGGGGCTAGCACCTGCTTTTATCAGTAACCTTGGGACCACTGGGTGTGAACAGACATTTCTCTGGCTCTGGCACCACTGGAGTCCAAGCAGAGAGAACATTAACACCACAAGTGGGTGGGCCCTGGGAGGAACTCCCGCCGCAGATCATGGAACAGGACTGTTATCTTAGGTCAGCTTTTTGGCAAGGAGGAGCCATGAAGAGGTGAAAAAAGGCACCAAGAAAATTGTGGAAGACTTATCAACAGAAATCATCTCCCATATCATAAAGGAAGAAAAGATATTTGTCCAAGAAGATCATAGAACCCTATACAGGATAGATCCAAAGAGAAAAACATCAAGGCATATTATAATCAAAATCTCCAAAACCAAAGACGAAGAAAGAATTTTGCAAGCTGCCTGGGACAAAAGAAATATTATTTATAATAATAAAACAGGCTGAGCTCCAATTAATCAGCAGAAACCATGCAAGCAAGAATGCAATAGGGGCAGAGTACTGGCAAGATGGCGGACTAGGCAGAAGGATTGCACAGACCCTCTTCAATAAAGAAAAGGGAAACCAATTAACACAGACACAGAAGATAATCTTGGACCCCTGAGCCTTGAAGGGAAGGATACAGAATTGGACTAAAC
>NW_006922243.1:1239877-1243893 GCF_000298275.1 Orycteropus afer afer
AAAAAAAGAATGCAATAGGATGGCATATATAAAACACTGAAGGAAAAGAATTTCCAACTAAGAATCCCATATCCAGCTAAATTGCCCATCAAATATGAGAACGAAATCAAGGCATTCTCAGACAAACAGAAATTAAGGAATTTCGTGAAAGCCAGACCAACCCTAGAAGAAATACTTAAGGAAGTCCTTCCAAGAGAGAACCCACAGCAGAGATCAACAAAATTGTGATATGTGGCATCAACATGAAAACCAAATCAGAAATAGAAACTCAAAATAAAACCACAAAACACTGTACACTAAAAATCAAGGAAGTCAATCTGCACATGACAACAGCAACTAACCAAATAGAGGGAATAAAACTTCTAGGTACAAACTTCCAAATGGAGAGTAAAACAGGACAAATTCCTCATAGAACAGACTGTTCTAAAAATGTAGAGACAAGAATTCACTCCAAGGTAACCACAGAGAAAATTAACGATCCCCCTAAGCAAATCCAGAAGGAAGGAAAACATATGGGTTTAATAAGCACAAAACCAACAATAAAGAAGAAAAGAGAGGAAGCACTTGACAACAAAACTCAGCACAGAAGAGTATATGAACCAAGGAAACACCACCAACATGACAAAAAAACACAATAGAATGACAACAATTCATACTTATCACTATCACACTCAATGTGAATGGACTAAATGTGCCAATCAAGCAAAAGAGAGTGGCAGACTGGATAAGAAAAGAAAACCCATTGATATGCTGCCTACAAGAGAACCACCTTAGACATAAAGATAAAAAAATGAAGAGTTAAGGGGTGGAAAAAAATATACCAAGCCAATAGTAATAAAAAAAGAGCAGGAGTGGCAATATCAATTTCTGATCAAATAGACTTTAAGGCGAAAAACAACATAAGAGACAAACAAGAACACTATATGATGCTGAAAGGGTCCATCGACAAAGGAGACATTACAATAATAAATATTTATGCACCAAATGAAAGTGCTCCAAAATTTATGAAGCAAATATTAATTGAACTAACAGGGACAATACACAACTCTACAATAATAGTAAGAGACTTTAACACACCACTTTCAAGGAGGGACAGTTCAACAAGAAAAAAACTCAACAAAGATACAAAAGAACTCAATAACACAATCAACCAACCCAATCTCATAGACACATACAGAGCATTCCACCCAACAAAAGCACAATTCACATTCTTCTCCAATCCACATGGATCCTTCTCCAGAATAGATCATATGTTAGGACATAAAACAAGCCTCAATAAATTAAAAAACAATGAAATAGTACAAAGCATCCTCTCCAACTACAATGCTATAAAATTAGAAATCAATAATAGGAAGATGAAGGAAAAAAACATCAAATGTGGAAGTTGAACAATTCACTGCTCAAAAACTACTGGTTAATAGAACAAATAAAAAGTGAAATAAAAATATTCCTAGAAGAAAACAAGAATGAAGATATATCATACCAAAACCTATGGGACACAGCAAAAGCAATACTCAGAGGTCAGTTTATAGCAATAAATGCATACATCAAAAAAGAGGAAACAAACAAAATCAACACTAACTGAACAACTCCAACAATTAGAAAAAGAACATAAAAAGAAGCCTACAGTATCTAGAAATAAGGAAATAATAAAGATCAGAGCAGAAATAAATGAAACAGAAAACAAAAAAAATAGGGAAAATCAACAAAACAAAAAGCTGGTTCTTCAAAAAGATTTAAAAAATTGACAAAGCATTGGCAAATTGTTCTGGTTACCTAGTGCCACTCTCATAAGAATATGTACCACAAATGGGATAGCTTTAACAAACAGGAGTTTTTTCTCTTACAGTATGAAGCCTTTAAGTCCAAGTGCAAAGTGCCTGGTTCTAGAGGCTGGGTGAAAGCCCCACCCAGCCTTGGGCTTCAGCTTTGCTTCCAGCTCCTGGCCCAGTGAAGCTAGAGACTTTCTTCACTCAGACAACTGCTGGCTGCTGAGGCTGCCAAGCCCAAGGTTGACAAGGAAAAAGGCACAGTCCCGATGTTACCAAACCACACAGCAGGCCATTAATTTAAGTCCATTTTAAGTCCCAAGGTCAGCAGAGCATGCAGGCTGCTGAATAACGACAGAGCTACATGCAGGTTTCAAGCGTGCCATAAACTAGAGACCATTCCCCAAGGCTTCTCCTTACATACAGGAAGCAGACCATGTCCCTAGGGCAGCTACTCAGCTGCTCACAGTAGATTCCACCATGCAGCTGATTACCAGTCTCATCATGGGGAATACTACATCCAGCTTCCCAGCCACTCAACCAGGCCCAGTCAAGTTGACACACAAACATAACAACCACACAAATCTAACAAAAGAAAAGAAAGAGAAGATGCAAATTACTAGAATGGTAAATGAAAAGGGTGTCATCACAACAGAACCAACAGAAATAAAAAAAAGATACTGACAGATTATTATGAAAAACTGTACTCCAACAGATTTGAGAGCCTAGAGAGATGGACAAGTTTCTAGAATCACAAGTTTATGTAGGTAAACTATCCCACTCAGAGACAGAACACTTGAACAGACCTATAACAAAAGAAGAAATTGAACATGACTTTAAAAAAAATCCCAGTTCTGATAAGATGGCGGAATAAGCAGAAAGACTGCACAGATCCTCTTCAACAAAGAAAAGGGAAACCAATTAACACAGACACAGAAGATAATCCTGGACCCCGAGCCTTGAAGGGAAGGATATAGAAGTGGTCTAAACCCCAACTAGCAGAAGAATTTGCATGAAAATATCAAAAAAGAAGACAGATGGAGCTGCGGTCTGGCAACAATCCTGAGTGATTCTGATGGCACAGACAGCTTGGAGATTCCAGAGTGGTGGGAGGACCTAGGAATTAACCTAAAAATCAGTGCTGCTAGCCAGGGACTGCACAGAGGACTGCTTTGGTGGCTGGGGAAAAAATGGAGACGGTGAAGAGAAAAGCGGGCTGAGCTGTGGACTTGTGCCAGTCCTGAGGACGCCGCCATTTTGAATGTTACAAGCAGCTTGACTATTTTGGATATTTAAAGAGACAGCACTCTCTAAGATTCCAGGGGCTTAAGAAGAGGTTCGGCTTTCCAGCAACCCCAGGGACACTCCAGACCTGCAAGACTGAAAAGGTGCGACATTCCTCTTGTTACTCTTATACCCCACACCCACTTGGTGAACGAAGGTGCAGCCATCCCCCACTCCCATCCACCTTCTGGGCCCACAGGAACTCCATCACAGTCTGTGTGCTCAGACGGAGCCTGGGTGCCCTGCCCTGTCCTCCACCGATTTTTTTTTTCTTTTTCACTTTCTTTTTTTCCGGTGATTTGTTTGCTTGTATTTGTCTGTTTTAAAACAACTATTATTATTAATATTTTTCTCCTTTTTACTATTAATCTTATTCTTCCCATCCCAGGTCCCAGTTTTCACCTTTTTTTCTTTTCCCTGTTCCTGGTTGAATTTTTTAATTATTTAATTCTTTTTTTCCTTTTTTCCCCCTTTTTTTCATTGTTAACCCCATTCCTTATTTTTCTTTTCACATTTTCCCATTTTTTTCCTTCATTATTTTCCTTCACTACCTTTTTTCTCTTAGTGCCCTATCCCCACATATTGCAGGGTTTTTTGTTTTTTTCTTCTTTTTCCCTTTTTTCTTTTCTTTTTTTGCTTACTGTTCCTGTGTGATTACATGGCGTGCTTTGTCCATGTGCTTTTAGTTTTTGATGGTTATTCAATTGTAATTTTTGTCTCATTGAGTGGGAGACAGCAAGAGTCCCCATAAGACACAACTACACCCACACCTCCTGCAACTTCACTTACAGAGTGAGAGCCACTAGCTCCTTCTCCACCAATGGGCCAATGATAAAAAACAACCAAGAAGAGCCTGACTCACCCTTGGCTGCTCTTCACAAATAGTTAACAGAGATCTTAATACAACAACGCCACGATGCCTTGGAGACAACAGACCATCACAGTCCACACAAAGAAGCAAGA
>NW_006922243.1:1246806-1248816 GCF_000298275.1 Orycteropus afer afer
ACAACCATATGATTATATCAATCGATGCAGAAAAGGCATTTGATAAAATCCAACACCCATTTCTGTTCAGAACTCTCAGCAAAACAGGGATAGAAGGGAAATTCCTCAACATAATACAAGGCATATACGCAAAACCAATGGCCAACATCATTATTAATTGAGAAAGACTCGAGGCATTCCACTTACGAAAGGGAACCAGACAGGCCCTCTATCACCACTTCTATTTAACATTGTATTGGAAGTTCTGGCCAGGGCAATAAGGCAAGAAAGAGAAATAAAAGCCAGACAAATTGGCAAAGAGGAACTAAAACTCTCTCTATTTGCAGATGATATGATCCTGTACATAGAAAACCCAAAGGACTCAATAATAAAACAAATAGAACTAATAGAGAGGTCCAGCAAAGTGGCAAGATACAAGGTCAATATACAAAAATCAGTTGGATTCCTCTACACCAACAAAGAGTCCTCTGGTAAAGAAATAAGGGAAACAATACCATTTACAATATCTACTAAAAATATAAAATATCTAGGAATAAACCTTACCAGAGACAACAAAGCCTTATACAAAGAAAACTATAAGACACTAGTACAAGAGACAACAAGGGCACTACAAAAATGGAAGAACCTGCCTTGTTCATGGACAGGTAGACTGAATACTGTGAAAATGTCCGTCCCTCACAGTCCCCCTATAGGCTTTTCCACGTGTCCCGCTGTGGGCGGGAATTCAGTTGTTTTCCTCTCTGTTGTCCATCAGAAGTATTTTTCTTGCCCCAGCTGAAGGCTGTATTACACAGCTATTCCATTTATTTAAGTCTTAGAGCCTGTCTGCTTCAGGTATCAGTGATATTCAACAGCATTCATTTACAGCACCTTAGTCTCCATTTGTCCCATCCCAAGTGTAAGGCCCACAAACTCCCAGAGACAATCTTTGTCATATATATGTGTCATACATACATACATATATGTTTATGTCCCATACCATGTTTTAATTGGATTGTTTGTCTTTTTGGTGTTGAGGGTGGAAATTTTCTATAAATTTTGGAGTTAAGTCCTTTGTCAGATATGTCACAGGCAAATATTTTCTCCCAATATATAGGTTCTATTTTTATCCTTTTGGTGAAGTCATTCAAAGAGCATAAGAATTTAATTTTTAAAAGGTCCCAGTCATCTAGCTTCTCTTCCATTTCCTGTGCGTTCTGGGTTTTGCTTGATAGTATATTTATGCCATAAATTAGGTCCCCTTGATTTGCCCCTATTTTATCTTTGATGAACTTCATACTTTTGGGCTTTGCATTTAAGTCTTTGATCCAACTTGAGTTTGTTTTTGGGTAGGGGTGAGGCATGGGTCTTGTTTCATTTTTCTGCAGGTGGATATCCAATTTTGTCAGCACCATTTGTTAAGGAAGCTATCTCTTCCCCATTTATTGGGTTTTGGTCCTCTGTCAAAGATAAACTGTCCATAGATGGAAGGGTCTGTTTCTGGGTTTTCGATTCTGTTCCACTGGCCTGTCTATCATTGTACCAATACCACACTGTTTTAATTACTGTGGCTGTGTAGTAGGTTTTGAGATCTGAGATTTGATCTCCCACTTTGTTGTTCTTCTTCAGTGGTGCTTGCTTATCCAAGGTCTCTTTCCTTTCCATATGAAGTTAGTAATTTATTTTTCCATATCCGTAAACAATGTTGATGGTATCTGGATCAGGATTGCATTAAATGTGTAGATTGCTTTGGATAGTATTGAATTTTCACAATGTTCAGGCTACCTATCCATGAACAAGGCAGGTTCTTTGATTTCTGTAGATCCCCTGTAGTTTCTTGTAGTTGTGTTTTACAGTTTTCTTTGTATAGGTCTTTTGTGCTTCTGGTAGATTTATTCCTAGATATTTTATCTTTTTGGTAGCTATTCTAAATGATATTGTTTTCCTTATTTCTTTTTCAGAGGCCTCTTTGTTGGTATAGAAGAATCCAATAGAGTTTTGTGTGTTGACCTTGTATCCTGCCACTTTGCT
>NW_006922243.1:1249381-1252678 GCF_000298275.1 Orycteropus afer afer
TTTTTTTTTTTTTTTCATATGACCTGCTCAATTTCTTCCTTTTTTATGGGTCTATTCAAGTATTCTATCTCCGACTGGGTTCATTTAGGTAGATCTTTTGTTTCTAGATAGTTGTCCATCTCTTCTAGGTTCTCAAATTGGTTGAAGTACAGTTCTTAATAATATTCTGTCAATATTCTTTTTATGTCATTTGGTTCTGTTGTGATGTCATTCTTTTTGTATATAATTCTTGCTATTTGCATCTTCTCTTTCTTTCCTTTTGTTAGATTTGCCAATGGTTTGTCAATTTTGTTAATCTTTTCAAAGAACCACCTTATTGTTTTGTTGATTTTCTCTTTTTTTGCTTTTGTTTTCTCTTATTTCTGCTCTGATCTTTGTTATTTCTTTACTTCTGGATACTGTAGGTTTCCTTTGTTGCTCTTCTTCTAATTGTTGGAGCTGTTGAAGTAGAGTGTTGATTTTGTTTCTTTCCTCTTTTTTGATGTGAGAATTCATTTTTAGAAATTGACCTCTGAGTACTGCTTTCACCATATCCCCTAGGTTTTGGTAAGATGTATCTTCATTCACATTTATTTCTAGGATTTTTTTTTTTTTTAATTTCACACTTCATTTCTTCTGTTATACAGTAGTTTTTGAGCAGCATATTATTCAGCTTCCACATATTTGATATTTTTTCCTTGATCTTCCTATTGATTTCTAATTTTGTAACATTGTAGTCTGAGAAGATGCTTTGTAGCATTTCAATATATTTTTTAAAATTTATTGTGGCTTGTTTTATGTCCTAACATATGATCTATTCTGGGGAATAATCCATGTGCACTGGAGAAGAATGTGAATTGTGCTTTTGTTGGGTAGAATGCTCTGTATATGTCTATAAGGTCAAGTTGGTCGATTGTGTTGTTGAGTTCTGTATTTTTGTTGAGTATTTTTCTGGTTGATCTTCCCTCCTTGAAAGTGGTGTGTTAAAGTCTCCTACTACTTTTGTAGGACTGTCTATTTTTCCTTTGAATTCAATTACTGTTTATGCCATGTATTTTGGAGCACTTTCATTGGGTGCACAGATGTTTATTATGGTAATGTCTTCTTGGTCAGCTGACCCTTTTAGCATCCTTCTTTGTCCTTTATGCTGCTTTTCACCTTGAAGTCTATTTTATCAGAAATTAATGCTTCCATTTCTGGTCTTTTATGGTTACCATTGGCTGTTTGATATATTTTTTTTCCACTCTAACTTTTAGTTTGTTTTTATCTTTGTGTCTAAGGTGGTTCTCTTTTAGGCGGCATATCTATGGGTCTTCTTTTCTTATCCAGTCTACCACTCTCATTTAGTCTAGTCACATTGAGTGTAATTAGTGATAGGTATGAATTGGTTGCTGTCATTCTATTTTGTTGTTGTTGTTGTTATTGTTGGAGATTTCCTTTGTCCAAATACTTTTGTGTGCTGCGTTCACTTTGTTATCAAGTGTTTCCTCTCTTTTCTTCTTTATTGTTGGTTTTGTGCCCATGTGTTTTCCTTCTTTCTGGTTTGCTTAAGGGGATTGCTAATTTTCTCTGTGGTTACTTTGGAGTGAATTTTTTTCTCTTTAATTTTGGAACAGTCTGTTCTATAGGGACACTGTCCTGTCTTCCTTTCCATTTGGAAGTTTTTTACCTAGAACTTTTTTTTCCTTTTATTTACTTTGTTTCTGGTGTCGTGTGAAGATCAACTCTCTTTGTTTCTTTATGTAAAATGTTTTATGAGCTTATTTTGAGTATCTGTTTCTGATTTGGTTTTTAATTGTTGATGTCAAGTGTCCTGATTTTAATTCGTAGTTCTCTGTTGTGGGTTCTCTATTGGAAGGACGTCCTTCAGCATTTCTTGTAGGGTTTGTCTGTTTTTCACAAAATCCCTTAATTTCTGTTTATCTGAGAATGTCTTGATTTCACCCCTATATTTGATGGACAATTTGGCTGGATATAGAACTCTTGGTTGGAAGTTCTTTTCCTTCAGTGTTTTATATATGCCTTCCCATTGCCTTCTTGCTTGCATGGTTTCTGCTGGGTAATCAGAACTTAGCCTGATTGTCCATTGTAGGTGACAGCTCTTTTTTCCTGGGCTGCTTGCAAGATTCTTTATGTGTCTTTGATTTGGGAGAGTTTGATTATGATATGTCTTGGTGAATTTCTCTTGGGATCTATTCCATATGATGTTCATTGAGCTTCTTGGACAAATATCTTTTCTTCCTTCATGATATGGGGGACATTTTCTGTTAGCAAGTCTTCCACAATTTTCTCAGTGATTTTTTTTATTGCCTCCTCTTGTTCTGATATTACAGTGAGGCATATGTTAGTTTGTTTCATGTCATCCCACATAACTCTTAGGTTCTCTTCATTTCTCTTAAATCTTTTTCTGATTTTTCTTCATACAGGCTGGTGTGAAGGGATTTATCCTTTAGTTGGGAAATGTATTCTTCAGCCAATTCTAGGCTACTCTTTTGTCCTTCCACTGTGTTGTCTTACTCTGTAATTTTAGTGTTCATCTTCTGGATTTCTAACTGCTGTTTTTGTATGAGTTCTGATTGTGTATTAATCTTGTTATTTTGTTCTTGAATGGTTTTCCTGAATTCTTCCAGGGTACTGTCTGTGTTCTCCTTGATTCTGTTTGTGGTTTCCTTGAGCCCCTGTAGAATTCTATGTACATATCTTCTAAATTCTTTCTCGGATAATTCTATTGCTTGCTCCTCATCCATGTTAAATGAGTCTTTAGTCTGGGGTTTTATTTCTATTGTTTTATCCTTTTTTTCCTTGTTTGCTTGTTTTGAGGTTATCTGTTGTTTGCTAGAGATATAGAAGTTGTTGTCTTTGACTCTTAGTTATGTATTGATTTGTTTTGCATTGATTTTTTGTTTAAACATATTTGCAAGGGTGGAGCTGGTGTATTTTATTTTATTGGTTACTAATTCAGGTTTGCTGCATTGCTCTGCAGTTTTCTTTGTGTTTACGGAATCACTGTGGGTAATGTAGATGCAGGTCTCTGTTCATCATGAAGGGGATTTGGCATTGGGTTGAGCAGGTGTTGTGGTGGCTTAATGTGGTTCTTCTACTGGATGAGGCAAGGGAGAAGGGGAAAAAAGAGAAAGAAAAGAAAAAAACAAAGTGCCAGAAGCGAGTCCCTACTTTCCACAGTTGCTGCTGGCTCCAGGGTTTTTTTTTTTTTTTTTTTTTTTCTGCTTGGGAAGGCTACCAATGATGATGTTTTGTTCTTACTCACAGACCCACAGTTCAAAATTGGCAGAGATCCCAATGGTTAGAGGGCTGCTA
>NW_006922243.1:1253061-1253896 GCF_000298275.1 Orycteropus afer afer
TTTTTTTTTTTTTTTTTTTACTGAAGCTCTCCCCTGTATTGCTAAAAAGTTTTCACTTCTCTACCTCTCAGTCTTCCCTCCCAGCCAAGCAGGTTTGTATATTTTTTCCTGGCTGTTTACTCTGGCTTGTTTTCTCTGTCTCCACTAAATCTGACACCCTTTAACTTACTCAGCTATTCACAGCTCCAGAATGCCTGCTTCAAACAGCTACACCTAGTTTTTTATGAATTAATATGCTAGAGGGAACAAACGTATGAGCTACAGGTATGACAGCATCTCCCCGCCCAACCACATTTAGTTCTTTTGGTCTCAGGGTTATGTAGGCTGAAGTTCCCATGGTCCCCTTGTCCATTGGACTAAAGGTTTCCATGCGTCTTTGATTTTCTTCACTATTCTTTACTCTAGGTAGGGAAAGACTAATTGTTGCATCTTAGATGACTGCTAGGAAGATTTTAAGATCATAGTCTTTACTGACCAAAGTAGAATGTAAAACAATGTTTTTGTGTAATATATTATATCCTGTGACTATGGTCTTGAGCCTGCAGGTCCAGCAACTCACTTCCTTAAGGTGTTTGGCAGTGGCTAAATAGTTACTGTAACTTTGCTCCCTGTTAGCTTTACTATGTATATGGACAATTTTATAGCAAAACCAAATATGCATATTATCTGCCAAACCTATATATGGTAATGGATGTAGTCCCATTCCACTCCCCATACCTGATCATCTTTTTATTTTTTTCACTTTTTTTAAAAATTATGATTTGGGTGAAGATTTACAGAGCAAATTCATTTTCCATATAGCAGTTTACATATACTTTGTCTCATGACATTGACC
>NW_006922243.1:1257507-1260416 GCF_000298275.1 Orycteropus afer afer
GATTATCTTCTGTGTCTGTGTTAATTGGTTTCCCCAATCTTTGTTGAAGAGGGTCTGTGCAGTCTTTCTACCTAGTCCACTATCTTGCCGGAACTCCATGCCTGATCATCTTGCCTGTCTACCTGTGCATCCACTTATAGATTAATGTTTGTTGTTACTGACAATGCAGTATTGTGTATCTAATAGTATTTACCTTTGTTGTCTGTACCTCTTGTGTCCACTCTGTCTTCCTTTTCCTTAATGATATTGTGCTGGTCATCTAGTTTTCATATAATACCCCTTTCCTAACCTTGAGTCAATATGCATCTCTTGCCTAGCTAACAATTTTCCCTCCTCTCCACTCCCATCCTTGGTAACTATCAAAGAGTATTTCTTTATATGTGTAAACATTTCTTTGACTTTTTCTAATAGTGGAGTCATACAATATTTGTACTTTTGTAATTTACTTATTCCACTCATGAAAATATCCTACAAATTTATCCATGTTATAAGATTTTGTTCAGTCTTCATTATTTTTTAATGTTGCATAATATTCCATTGCATGTATGTACCATAGTTTGTCAATTCATCCATTGATGGACGTTTAGGTTGTTTTAATCTCTCTGCTATCTTGAATAGTAATGTGGTGAACATGGGTGTGTATATATCTATTCATGTCCTAGCTCTCACTTCTTTAGGTAATATACCTAGGAGAAGCATTGCTGGATTAAATGGTGTTTCTATTTCCAACTTTTTAAGGAAACGTCATACCATTTTACACAATGTATGCACCATTTTCCAATCCACCAGCAGTGTAAGAAAGTTCTAATCTTTCCATACCCTTGCCAACATTTGTTTTTTCTGTCCTGTTGAACTTTGCTATTATTGTTGGGGTGAGATGATATCTCATTGTTTTGATTTGCAGCTCTCTAATGGCTAATGATTGTGAGCATTTCCTCATGTGTTTTTAGCTACCTGACTGTCTTTTTTTGGTGAAGTGTCATCTTTTCATGTCGTGTGTCCATTTCTTGATTGTTTGTGTGTTTGATGTTGAGCTGTTGAAATTTTCTTTAAATTTTAGAGACGTCTCTTGTGAGATATGCCATTGCCACATATTTTCCCCCCAATTTGTAGCTTCTCTTTTTACTCTCTTAGGGAATTCTTGTGATGAACATAAAAATTTAATTTTTAGAAAGTCCCACTTATCTAGTTTATCATCTACTCTTTGTACATTTTTTTGTTATGTTTGGTAGACTATTTATGCCGTAAATTAGGGCTCCTAAGGTTGACCTTTGATGAGTTTTATAGTTTTAGGTTTTACATTTAGGTTTTTGATCCATCTTGAGTTAGTTTTTCTATGTGGTGTGAGGTATGGACCTTATTTCACTTTTCTGCAAATGGTTAACCAGTTTTGCCAGCACCATTTGTTAAAGAGACTTTCTTTTGCCCATTTAATGGATTCTGACCCCTTGTCAAAGTCAGCTGTTCATAGATGAATGGATCTGTTTCTGGATTCTGAGTTCTGTTCCACTGGTCTATATGTCTGTCCCTGTAGCAACACCAAGCTGTTTTGACTACTCTGGCTGTAGTAGATTTTGAGATCTGGGAGTGCAAGACCTCCTACTGTGTTTTTCTTCTTTATCAGTGATTTGCTTATCTAAGCTCTCTTTCCTTTCCATATAAAAGACTACCACTCATCTGTCAAGTTTGTCCTACTGTGGTGGCTTGCATATTTCTGTGAGGCTGGAACCTATGCCACCAGTATTTCCAATACCATCAAGGTCACCCATAGTGGACAAGTTTCAGCAGAGCTTCCAGACTAAGACAGAGTGGGAAGAAGGAAGGGACCATCCACTTCTCAAAGAATTGGCTTGTGGAAACCTTATGAATAGCAGTGAAACACTGTCTAATATATAAAATTAATGATTGTTTTTTTCCATGTCCTTAAACAATGTTGATGGAATTTGGATCAGGATTGCACTGAATCTATAGATTGCTTTGGTTAGTATTGACGGTTTTCACAATGTTCAGTCTTCCTATCCATGCACATGCTATGTTCTTTCATTTATATAGGTCTCTTCTTGTAGTGGTATTTTGTAATTTTCTTTGATAGGCCTTTTGTGTCACTGATAAGATTTATTCCTAAGTATTTTATCTTTTTGGTAGCTATTATAAATAATACTGCTTTCATTATTTCATTTTCAGAGATATCTTTGTTGATATAGAGGAATCTAACTGATTGTTTATATGTTAATCTAGTATCCTGCCACTTTGCTGAATCTTTCAATTAGTTCCAGTAGTTTTCTTGCTGAGTCTCTGGGATTTTCTATGTATAGAATCATATCATCTACAAATAGAAATAGTTTTACTTCTTTTTCAATTTAAAAAACCAACAAACAAAAAACCACTGCCATCCAGTAGATTCTGACTCACAGTTAGCCCCACTGAGTTTCCAAGATAGTAAATATTTATGGAAGTAGAGTGCCTCACCTTTCACAGAGTGCTGATGTCTTTGAATTGCCAAAGCCACCAGAGTACAACAAACTGACACATGACTGGTAGTCTTTTGTGTGGAAAGGAAAAGAGACCTTAGATAAACAAAGCACTACTGAAGAAGAAAAACATAGTAGGAAGCCTCACACTCCCACTTTCATTACCAGTGAAATGCCCTACGCACTGCACCACCAGAGCTCTAATGTTGCATACTTGGTATGAATCTCACTTGGTCATGGAGTATTATTATTATTTTTATTTTACATAGTGTTGAATGTTATTGGCTAGTATTTTGTTGAAGATTATCATGTCTATATTCATGATAATGTCTGTAATTTTATTGTTTAGTATTAGTAGTCTCTTTGCCTGGCTTTGGTATCAGGGTTAGGCTTCCTTCATAAAATTAATTTGGGAGTATTTCAGCCTTTTTTTTTTTT